>NW_009603217.1:0-53864 GCF_000690535.1 Cariama cristata
TATATATATATTTTAATGTTTTGGCTGAACCTATATATTGATTTTAACCAAATTTTTAAATGTTTTTGCAACTGCATTTTTCTTGGGGAATTTATTATTTGCCAAACAAATATGACAGAGCTCTCTTTTGGAGGTCAAGTTTTACTGACTTGCAGTGAGATGCTAAGGACTCTCACTGTTTTATTAAATTCTGGAAAGCAGGAGGTACCTCCTAAAGTGAAAAGCAAACAAGCAAAAGAAAAACCCCAGAACTTCCTCTGTGATGTGAAAGGGTTTAAAAGAATGGATGAAAATGCATTTCTTGCAGTCATATAGAGATAACTGAATTATTATTTTTGTGGAAATGTTTTAAGTAAAATAGCAGATTTTTTTGAACACGTCTCTCATTATTCAGGATTGCCTCCTTTTTCCATGCAATCATTTTTCAGGCAGTGATCAACAACTGAGAGCGTTGGAAATCATTAAGGAAAGAGAAACACAGAGGACTCCATGAAATGTAACTTTGCTAGCTGAGGCATCAGCAAGGATAAAAGAGAAGCACTGGCTTAAGTATTGATTGTAGGTGGAATATTATCCCAGGTAATTTACATTTTCAATTCCCATTAATGGGAACTGAGCATCTGAAATGTTAGGCAGAAAATCACAGCCAATACCTTTAATTTCATCACTTGAAAACAGAAACAAAGGCAACCTTTCTTCCCTTCCCCCAACCTGGAGGGACTGCACGGCACGTATATTTTTGATTCAGTGATTTCACCCAGTGCGGACATCATGAAGAACCAGGAAGAGGTTGCCATTTTTGGCAGGGTGTTGTAATCTTTAAAGCTTGCAAATGGTAAGTACCAAATACCAAGATACTGTAAAGGGAGCTGGGAAGGGGAGCAGGGCATCACATCCTTATGCCTGTGTTGCAAAAAGCTGTGTGAGCTATCTCCTCGAGAGGGAAACCTCTGTTACCCTGTTTCCTGCACAGCAGCTGCTTATTGTCAGGAGAGAATAGGAGAGAGAGCAGGCTGCGATATGAAAAAGGAAAGCAGGAAGATCATCACTTTACTAAGATAAACAGCAAACGCATTGTTTAGCTTAAGAGTGAAGATTTAATGCTCCAGTACAATATGTGAAAACTCTGCCACATTCTCTTTCTCTGAAGTGTCTATGACTAACCCTTTGGGCTGGTCCTGTGGACTTTTCCTATATCTAGCCTGGTTTCATAATCCTCAGTTGCTTTCAGTTCCTTGTGCTGGGTATGGCTCTGGCAACGCCTCCACACACTAGACTGGAATGGTACCATTTCATGAGCACACAAACTTTCAAGGATTCACCCTTTCAGCATGTTCAAAGTAGATGTTGACAACTCCTGCTTCTCAGGAATGAGAATATTCTATTTGAAAGCAAAACAAAGCAGCGCAACTCAAACCCCCCTGAAATATTTGGTTTGTTTTGGTTTTCTCCCCTTTTAAGGAGAAACATACCTTGCCAAACTAAAAATTTTGATCCAAAAGGCCTTGAGCATCCCAACAAGTGCTGCATGCCTTCAACTCCAGAGTGCTGTGGGAAAGGAATTAAGGCTCAGACCATTCCTGGGCACTGCCGTGCTCAGTGTCACAAGCCCTACGTGATTTATATAGCTATGAGGTACCTGAGGGAAGGTCTACAGTAGATGATACAAAAATGCTGTATAAATCCCAGAGTTAGCACTGAGTTGCTGCTCCATTTGATGCTCTGCAACAGTGAGTAGACATAGCAGCTCAGTTCCTGAAATCAGCGTATTGGCGTTAGCATGTCGGCTCTGCTGCTGTTGGTTCTCGGGTGAGGTTGGATGAGATCTGCACTGCACAGGGTGGTCTACATGTAACCTAAATGTTTTTTGAAATGGGAAACTCCAGTTCTGTACACATGACACAGCTCTTGGCAGCTTTGCACGGAGCACTGCCCAACTATCTTAAAAAAATCTGGTTCCTTATTCTGCAACTTCTTCAGCTGGGTCTTTAAGCACTTAAGTGCTTTGTTGAATCACAACTTCAATAAGTCACGGTTTTGAGTGCTTAAAACTGATTTGTCTTGATATTCTGAAAATCAGTAGTTTGGCAAAAGCACTTAACAGGTTGCAGGATCAGACCCATAAACTGTGGGTTAATCTGTGGCTCATTTATATATTTAGCCAGGAATTAGATTTTACCCAAGAAAAAAAGGAAAATTAAATTAAACTTCAGATATTTTCAGTACTTCCTCTCAGATCAGACATAAATTCCCTGCTCCTCTGAATTCCCAGTTCTAACAGCCTTTATGCAACTCTCCTTACATGTCACAATACTCTTAAAGAGAAGAAAAATAAAAGCACATACCCCATAATTTAAACTCCTGTTGTGATGCAGCAACTGTTCTGAGAGCCTCATATATGGAATAATGGAGGATGAAACCACACTTTGTGATAAAAACTGCAGGCGAGGTCATTCTTACAGTCACCAGCACAAACTGGATATTAATCAGAGAGCAAATACATTTCAGAAGCTAAATAAGAGCAGTCCCAGATGATAGCAGTGCATCCCACTAATTCACCTCAGTGAACATTTACCTCTAAGGTCAATTAACCCTTATTCCAAGGCCACCCATAAACTTTGTGGTAAATATGGTTTTTTTCCCTCTGGCCTCTGTTTTCTATCAATGGAACAGATAATTTCTGTTGGAGGATAAAATGCCATCTCTGTTTATAAATGTAGGTTGCTAATTAAGAATATGAGATGGCGAGTGTGTGTTTGTGAGGGACTTGAATCAGTAGCTCATTGATTCTGTAAATTCAGATGTTCGATGCTCCTGAGGGCATCTGCTATTTCTTCTGTCTTAAGGTGCTATTTGAGGCAGATAAAAATGCTCAGGAGGCAGATGGATGATGATGTGGGGGCGAGGGATTTCCTAGTACAATTGCCTGCACGTGAAGTTAGTGGTGAAACATGTACAAGAAGCTACGAGGAGATGTTATTGCCGTTGTTTTGTTATTATTATTATTGTTATTAGTATTATTAGTACCATTATTATTTTCCCTTCCAAGCATTGTTGAGAGGCAAATTGGAAATGTGGTAATTAGGCACTGACTGGTAGTGTAGTACTAGTGTCCTGAGCCAAAGTTCAACGCCCTGAAATGAAATTTAAACCAATTAATCTGTTAGATTTTTATCACTTGTCCATGTTTTCTCAGCAATTCCCTCAGCACGCGGCCTTTGATCAACTCTCATACAAAAGCTAAAATGTGTGCCTGCTGCTAGCAAGATGGGGCTGACATTAACATGGCACTCATAAAACAATCAGAGCAGTGAAGCCCTCAAACAGACAGGGCATAGTAATATTTAATAAAAGCGCACACATAATCTTCAGAATTAGCATTTTGTGCCTTCCAGTACCTTTGGGAGAAGAGCTTTTATTTGTGGAGTGATCATTATTATAACAAAGAAGAGCTACCTAATAATTTCCACTTTAACTCTGCAATATGCCATGAGCATTTCTGAACCATTATGCTAAACTGTGGCGGGGTAATCATTTTATTGTCACAGTTTGAAGGAAGAAAAATCCCCTGTATATGAGTAGCTAGGGGAGTACGGGAACCCAGGAACACGCTGACACACACAGCACACAACAAAAAACTTTGCCTTTTTGCTACCCGTGTGCTGAAGCTGGTACCTACCATCCTTTGTATGGATGATGGTAAGATTTTAACAATGTATATTCTGAGAAAAGGTGAAGATTTCAAAAGAACATTGTTTCCTTTGAAAGTCATTAGGGTTTTTGCTCATGAATCCTTAAAATTTATCGATAGAGACCTTCGCTTGAAGTCAGTGGCAAAATTCCCATTGGCTTCAAAAAGTTTGGGATTGCAGTGCTTCTCTCTAACATCTATATCTGTTAAGTCAAACTGCAGGAGCAGCGCAATGAAACACGTCAGATGTTAACACTGATTTGCCTTGATATTATGCAAAGAAGGAGAGCAGCTCATTAAGACTCATAACCGTTAGGCCATTTCAGCAGGTGGAGGATGTGGCCACATCACCTTCAGCAAGGAGCTGCAAGGTCCGTGCCTGCGGTTGGAAGGGTAGTATTTAGTTTTTCCTCAGTCCAATGACTGTTCTGAAAACATGCAGCGAATGTAATACACTCACACCAAAGAGTCTTAAAATCTTATCTGATAGTTAGGCTACCAAACTCTTTTTGGTTCTGGTTGCAGTTGGCTGCCAGCTGTTCATTTAAAAAAAAAAAAAAAAAAAGAAAAAGTTTATATGTGTAAGAATGTATAATTATTCTTTTTTATTATAATTCTTCTCTGGACTTAAAGTCTGTTCATGTTAGCAATCATGTGCACTTTATTGCCTTTATTAGAACTGGTCTGAAGTCCTTCACTGCATTTTTTTATCAGTGAAGTTTCAGACTTCGACTAAAATGTCTTTTTCTACAGAAAAAACTAAATTTTATGTAATTTTTTTCTATTTGTTTTAAAAACACCATTTTAGAAATGATGCTTTGGTGTTACAGAAGGGCATGTGAAGTGATAATATTTTGAAACAAAATATTTTGGAAATATGAAAAAATGTTATAGTTAATTCCAGATAGAGATTCTGGAACTTTACATGCTGAAAAAAAATGTTCTGTATTTTTGTTTCTCTTGTGCCCAAAACAAAATGTAGAAAAATCAAGGTCTCCAATGAAAAGATTTTTCTGCCTAGCTCTGTTTTTCTAGGGTTGCACAGAAGTAAACACCTTCCAGACAGCACTTTGAAAGTTGCCAAATGATTAACAGAAGAAGTATGAAGAGCTGAGGGCCTAAGCTGGCCAGACATTTGTACCAGGGGAATAAATAGAGCTGAGGTCATTCCCTTACCCAGCTCCCAACGTTACCTGTGGTAATGGTGGCAGATGAGACCCAATTCTTCCATCCTCCTTCCTGGTGCTCCAAAGAAAGGGCCTGGGAAGGACAAAGTTTTAGTAAGACCAATGACTTTAGTAATGACGCTGGCTGTTGCAAGTATGTCATTGTATAAACATGTTTTGTGCCTCCAAAACCAGGTAGCAGTCTGGATGCCTCTCTCAGCACGTCTCCTTGGGCTTCCTCGGGATGCAGCCCTTCCGCGCAGCTTCCCTTGCAGGGCAACACCTTCATGCAGCCCTTTCAGTCTTTACAGACACTTGCATTTTAAGATAAGAGAAGCTGTGTGGGGAAAATTGGGAAGTCCTGCTAGTTTTTGTGACTGTTCCTAAGGGAAAATAACGGCCTGAAATCTTTCAGGAATGCATAGCGCTCTTGCTGCTTCTCAGGTAGTGCCTGCAAAGGGTACCGACCTGCCCTGGTTATTAAACCACCAAGTCCTGACTTTTCATCCCCAGAGGAGATGTCCTGGGCTATTGCCAGTGGTTTCAGTGAGGCACTGATTCAGCACAATTGCTACATATTTAAATATAATTACACGTGCGAGTGGTCACATTGACTTTGCGGGCCAGAGCATCCCAGTGAACAGCCCGCAGCCCCAGTTCAGCACAAAGACCTGAGTGCTCAAAGTCCCCCTGGCTGCCATGGGACTTGGCATGTGTTTGATATTAAGCACATACATGTATAAAGTATCAGAATCAAATACATGAGGCAGCACAGAGAGTGCAGCACCTTGCACCTCTGAGTGCAATGTAGGTACCACAAAGAACATCACAAGATAAATAGCAAGACCTTTAGTGGGGACCTGTGACTGTAGAACAGTATCTTGCATTCATTTTGAAGATGAATTGAATCTATAATTTTGAAGCCTGCATGTGTTTTCTGTTAATGGCTTATGGTCTCAAACAGTTTTTATTCACTGGTATTTAGGAAAAAAATGTTGCTTGTAGTCTTTAAGAAAAGTAGCTCATTCTCTGACGCATGGGAAACTGATTATCTTCGGGTTTTATTGTGGGGTGTGTGTGTCCACAATCAACTGGAAATACTGGAAAGGGTAATTTGGAAGTGATTTTAATTTTTATTTATGAAAAAGTTTGGTTCTGTGAAAGGGCTAGATGGTGTTTTGAAAAGCTGCTTTCACTGTAAATCCATTGCTGTGAGCTCGGCTGAAAGGAAAGCATTTGGGTTTGGAGTTTGCAGTGTTTTTTTATGCACAGTTTTATGCAAGTAACTTGAATCCAAATTAAACATATTGAAGTTACTTCTGTTTGTGCGCTACATTTTCATGACGGTAATGTTAGGATGTTTCTTTTGTTAGCTCATGTAAAAGTTAATGGCTGTGCTCTGCCAAGTTTGGAGTAGAGTAATGATTTTTTTCTGCCTCTGTGTGTTTGTGTTTTTCACTGGAGCTGGCATCCCCATCAGGTTACATAGTGGAAAAGTTTGTGCCTGACACTTAACAACCTTTTGTAGGTAGGGATGGGGTCTGTTTGCTCCCCATGCATGCATTCCATCACCGGTGGTGCAAGTCTGTAGCAGTGCCCGCAGAAAAACTCACTGCTAAGGGTGACTCAACAGCTCCCTTTCCAGCTCCCTCCTGCCTCTCAACTCCACACCCGCCCACCCTGCCCAGGGACTGAGAGGAAGGAGCTTCTTACCAGCCTCACTGACTCTTGCAATTAGCTCCAACCAATGGCCAGAACTTCACTAAATAGTCATAAAGATGCACAGGGCCTCTTTAGTGCTTTATGTCTGGAGTATTTTAAAGTAGGCTTCTGTGAATGAATTAATTTACTGTCTTTGCAATTAGAAGAATGTAGGTCAGGGACTGTGCCACTACACAGCCACATTAAGTAATTCATGGGTGCAAGGGTGTTGTCTTGGATGGTGCTAACCATCCATGGGTAGCTTTCACACTCCTAGTAAATCCTTACCTGATGAAGTGCCTGGGTGCTCTCCCTTGAATGTCATCAAATACTCAAAGTTACAAATCAAACGAACTGCTCATCCAGCCTTTCAACCAAGTAGCAATTGACAGGCAAATGGCAGCAACCCTGAAAGAAGAGGTATACATGCAGATAAATATATGCAGCTAATGAAGTCCTGCTGACTGACACCTGATTGACATTGCAGAATCAGTGTGGGCAATGGCAGCCCTTCATGTGTTTTCAGTGGAGCCAACCTCTTCTTTCTGCTGAGGACTGGGTTCATATCTAAAGGAAAGAATCTTTCTTTCCAACATTGAGTTTGACTGGTGGAGTTTTGCTGCTCCTTAAGGAATCTATCTTTCACGGCTAATGAAATTGTTGAGGTACTCACTTTACTTAAAATGTTGTCTAATGGTATGGTGTCATGTTTTCACCTCATGCTGTAGTAGCAAGGAGAAGTTGGTGGCGTTTAGGATGGAGTTGCTTCTTTTCAACAACCTATATGACCACCCTGAGACTCTGCAGCTGAGAGTTACCCGGGGCTTTTTGTCTTATTCAGGTTATTTTTACAGTAGTTTATTTCTGTTGCTTCAGCACAGTTAAATTCTGATGTACTCTGGTACTGCAGAGGAACAGAATCAGTATGTAGATGTTTATGTTGCCCTATCCCACCAATGTATAAAGTTGAGCATGCTTCTGCTTAGATAGTCTTAAACCAGAAGACCTTACACCAGGATTTGATCTTACTACTTTGAGCAGCGCTTGAGTTTTCAACATCCTCTCAGGAGGTACTTAATACATATGATGCCAAGAAAGTGGCTAGTAAAGTGGGAGCAGACTCTATGAAGATGGCAGAATGCATTGCACATGCTGCTTAGTTATCCAGTAGATGCAGTGTAACTGGGATGACTAGATGGCAGGGTTGTGGGTTTTGGTTTTGGTTTGGTTTGGTTCGGGTTTTTTTGTGGTAGCTAAAGCATTAAGCAGGGCAGGGTGGTTTAATACTAGAACAACCTGGATCTGATTGCAGAATAGTTAAAGAAATGCTGAGGGTTACACCCTTTTTTATTTCACCAATATTTTCCATAATATTTATGGGGGTTTCCTTGATGAATTTACATTATGATGGATAATAAAGAAAGCTCACTGGAGATTATTTTATTAACTCAGGTATTGTGCATTTCATATAGAATAAAGATAGGGATTTGTCCTGGTTTCCAATTGGTCTCTGCCCATCATGCTGTGATTTTTTTGTTAATACAGGGTTAAAAAAAAGTTAATTTTTTCAATGCAGATGACAAAACCAAACAGAAATTAATTGAGAAAAGTGCTTCCAAGGATGTAGTTTGAGGTCATGCACATGTACTAGAAAGAACGTGGTTGCTGAAATCTTTGTGTTAGTAAGGGGGGAAAATGAAAGCTCCTTTTATTTTATTTTTTCTCAAGTCTTCTATCATTAAAATCTGGTTCTAACAGCAGAATACTTCTCTTTTTCATGTGTGTTGAAAAGCAGCTACACCATGTATCAAAGCCATCAGTCCAAGTGAAGGATGGACTACAGGAGGTGCCACTGTCATCATCATAGGAGACAATTTCTTTGATGGGTTACAGGTCATATTCGGCACCATGCTGGTTTGGAGTGAGGTAGGTGTTGTCTGAACGGTAATGTCTAATAGCTTTGTCTAGCTTATAGCTAGCCTGTCCTTTTTCTATGCCACATGCTAAATCAGCAACAAATGTTGAAATGTGAATCCTTTCCTCATTCAGCTTTATGAAAATAATTAGTCAAATTTACCTGTGGCAGAAATCCATTATAGCCAGGGGATTTGCATCTCCTCTCTCTGGCCCAGAATTTAGCTCAGTGTCTTTTATTCCAGGAAAAGGGAAGGATAAATGCCTGTGTGAATAATTCTGCATTTAACACTGCAATAGCTAAGGGCCCACAGGAAACAAACGTTTAGGTGATCCTGCTTTCCAGGGAAACTGGCTGCTTGTAGCTGCAGCTCAATGAGGTGGAGATTGTAAAAATTCAGCACATCTAAAGAGCATATCCTTAAAGTGTAGGCTCTTGGTGTAAGTATAATTTTAATAATAGCAACTGAATACACAGTATTGTATCCGTAGTGGAAAGTACAGACTCATCATACCTAACAGGGGCCTCTGTAGTTTCGCAGTAACCCTTTTTTTGTTTCTTATCCATTTTTTGCTGTTGAGGTTCCTCCCAGTTTCTTGAAGCCTCTCTTCCCCTGGCACATAATTAAACATGAAGTCTGATATTCCCCAAAAGCCCATGGAAAGTTTAAACCCAGGCAGCATCACCCGAACAGCCACTTCCAGTGCACAGGGCCATAGAAGTCAGGGCAGAGTTCCCACTGGCTTCAATGGCATGGGAAGGCAGCTCCAAGGAAAGGTTTACATTTTGCATTGTGGCTTTCCAAAAGCATTTTGGAGGTTTTATAAGAAATTGTGATTTTCATTATTTTAATACTGAAATAAACATGCTAACAGACAAACCAGCATCTCTAAAATAGCTATACAATGCTTACCTAGTGACATAAGGATCTTCTGATGCTTTACCTTATATCCTATAAATATTAAATCAACATTATAGCTTAATTCATATCCAGCACATTCTCCCTACTGATTCCATTGCACATATGGCAGCATTTTTTCCATATGAAGAGTATTCTCTAATGTCCTTCATGGGCTTCACTGTTCTCTCTCTCTCTCTCATCATTCTGCTTGAGGACAAGTGTGGATGAAAGGGCATTCCAGAAAAGGAGATATATTAAATGAGCCCTATTCTGAAGCCCTTATGTGATCATGAAAGTGCCCCCTGGGTCCAGTGTAAGCATTTTGTGTGTTAGAATTGAAGCCATTATGGCTACAGACATTTAACAGGGAAAGGTGAAGAGGCTGGGAGGAAAGTGCTCTGATTTTGGTACTGCAGAATTGGATCTTTCATTGTAAATCTTGATTCTATTTATTAGTGCAAGTCATTAATTGGCAATTTCGAATCTCATGAGAGTGTGTTCTGGTCAAAACATTGTTGCTGATGGTTACAAGGCCTTGTCATAAAATTAATAATGTTAGAGGGGATCTAGACCAAAGTCGGTCTGTTTGTCATGAATGCTATAAGGGGCTGCAAGTTGGCTTTGAGTGAAAACTGTTTCAACTGTCTCTCCCTTACAGAATTGCTTCTCAGTTTCATAACCTATGAGAGCAGTAGAAAATCCTATAGAGGGAAAGAAAATATTTCTGAAAGAAGGAGACAAACATGATAAACAAGTGCAGAAATGCATGAGCAGAGTGATCTCTAAATAATAGTGATCTATAAATAATTCAAATTATACATACTAGCCACCTATGAAGTACAAAATAAATTCTTTCATTTGCCTTCCCATTTCTAAAAATGTCTAGTACACTTTCAGTACCCAGGAAGAATATTTTTGTTTTACTGTAATAGAGTGTAGCATTGTACTGTCAATCTTCTGAATTTCAGTACCATTTCAAACTTGGAGCAGGTTTGTCCTGAGTTGCCAGTCAGGCCCAGTTTTGAACAAATCTGGCCAGGTTATTTTATCATTGAATTCAAGAAGGATTTTCAAGTTCATCCTATTGTTTCATGGATCTAAAGAAAACATGATTTAACTGAACTGCAGAAGATCCAAAACAAAACTAGATAGGCAGAAACTAAAGAAAAAGAGTGAGTCTTGCAGAGCATTTTCACATGATTTTTTCTAGCTTCACTTTCAGTTATAATTGCAGGTGGTTTGGGGGATGAAGTCTAATATTTAAATTAAGCATCATTTTGCCACAGACTTTGCATGGGACCTTGGGCAAATCACATAATCTGCTTAAAGTTCAATTCCCTTTCTCTAACATAGTAATAAGATTAGTCACCTTCTTTGGAGAGGTGCTGTGAAGATAATTATCGTAAAGGTCCTTATATTACTCAGATTTTATTATAGCAAAATCTATGTAAGTACCTGAGATGCATGGATATTTAAAATATAAATCCTACCACAGTACAGAAGCAATGTTAAAAGCCAAAAAAAAAAAAAAAATGTTCATTTTAAGGGCGAATTTGTTGCTGTCAAGCAGCATGTGTTATAAATAATTTGAAATGTAAATAATATATTTTTAATTTATTTTACATGTATTCAAGTTTCGTAATTGAAATATTTATATTCTTGAAATAGAGTTGACTGTGTTAAAAAAGGAGGTTTAAAATGGTTTCTGAAACACATATTTATTATTTAAACATATATTTTAGCTGTAAACACTCTAACATAATTACAACCTTTCTCAGCCAGGAAGAACTAAATAAAAACTTAATTTGCCACATTAATTTTGTGCAGAAATGCAGATACCCTAATCCAGTAAGTTCAATTAATCCTTAACTCCAGTATTACTTTATGAAAATGACGTTAAAAGTCCTTGATATTTTTAGAATACAGCAAAATGGACCATCTAATGTCTTTTTTTTAAGGGACTTTTGTAACCAACAAACAACCAACATTGGTATATCGGGTGCACATGCTGAATCTGGACAGACAACTCCCAGCAAATAGTCTGTTTGCCAGATAGACTCTGCCGGTCTGTTTGTCCAGTCCACAAACAGAGAGAGCTGCTATTTGCAGATTTTTACCCAGTGTTCTGGGTCTGTGCATTGTTGCAAATATTCCAAATTTGAGCTGCTGATAAAAATCCCTTGTTGTTTCTCTCTCTTATTGGGGGTCTGAAACTCCGAGAGTCGAGTTTCAGGGCAAATAACATGATTGTGGAAACAAAATTAATTTCTTATAAATATTCCACAATATTTGCTTAAAATGAACTATTTCTTCAAACATTTTCCTGCCAAGAACATTCCTCCAGCTGTACGGAGTCAGCTGGAAACAACTTCTTTTCTTTTATATTGAGAAAAGATGAAGCACTGAAACATCAAGTTTTTTACCTTTGTACAGCACAAAACCAGAGGATGATTTTTTGATTTGGTGTTTGTTGGGTTTTGTTGGTTTTGGTTTTTTTTTTTTTAATGCTGCTGAATCAAATTCTGTGACACAGTTTTTTATTTTTCTTTTTATGTTTATTATTGATTTTGGAAGTCTCTGTTTTTGAGTGCTTATTTTGGAGGTCTGACTCATTTTTAAAAAATGAGTAGGCACCCTCTTTTTGAAAACCAAGGCTTATTAAGCAGCATCTGGATGCCCAGAATTGAGGCATGCAAAGTCATCAGTCATTTCAAAAAATATTTCATACAGGTACCTGAAGGGTCCTGTTCTCACTGAAAGCTGTCATTACCTTCAGTTGGTGGGATTTTTCTTCATTCCTGTCCTAATAGTCCTCTTCACACAGAGTCCAAGTTGAATTTATGACTGATTGTCACCATTTCCCTAACCACAAACCAGAGCTCAAGCATGCAAAAATAAACTAGTGACTCAGATTAATGACATCTCCTTATAAAATGTCACTTTTAAAAAAAGAAAGTAACCTGGCACTCTGAAGAGTGTGAAATGATGCTGTATTGCACAAGAATGTCTAGAATATATTAGCAAACCACAGAAAGAGGCTTGTTGTACACACTCAAACCAAATGTGTTTTGGATGTTGAAGGACATGCACCTCCCTCCATTCTGAAGATCTCTAACTCAGGTCTTAATACAATCCACAGCGTGTCCCAACTGCCATGTAAGGATTTATGTCAAACAGCTAATGCAGTTGCCAAGTATCAAACCAATTCACTTGAAAATCCCTTGGGAGAATGTCCGGGTCCAGTTACTAGTTTTATGTCCAGCTCCAGATCTCAATTTGTCAAATGGTGAAATAGAAGAGGAAGCTGGATCTGGGATTTTGGCTGGTGGGTTCATGTCCAAATCACAGATTAATGCCTTGCTCAAGATTTACATTTAAAAAATGTGTTCAGAAATGTACATAATTCGTATTTACAAATTCTTAGTTCTTGGCATTTCATTGCTGTGGCTCTTTTGATGTCTGTTAATGCACCAAGAGTTCCCACCTGAGCTTAGAACATACAAATGACCATACTGGGTCAGACATGGAGGTTCATCTAGCTCAGTATCTTGTGTTTGGTGGTGCGCAATGACAGATGTCTATAACAACAACAGGGTCAGCATGTCGTGATGCTTCCCCAGAACACTCCACCTGTCTCCAGCTGTTTGGGGCTGAGAGGCTTCCAGAAGCGGTGTCTTTACTTCTAATGTCCCTTGATGCTAATAGCTCACCTCTTCCAGATGATTTATGTGCAAATATGCGACAGACTATGCCTTGAAGAAGGTACAGACTATGGCAGTGTGAGAGGAGAAAACATGCTAGGAAAAGGTGGAGTGGGTTCCCAAGGTCAGGCCTCAGGTTGACAGTGTAGACAGGAAAATATCCCATAATCCTGGACTTATTGAAGTCAAGGGCAGATTTGCTCTTGCCGTGGGTGGGCCTGGAGTACCCAGACCTGTGCAGTACCCATTGGGTCACTCAGATTGCAAAATGGAGTCAGGGAAATTCGGAGAGCTGGTCCCGGTCCATAGCGCAGATCCTGGCAGCACTGGGGAATCAGAGTTCAAGACCAAAGGTGGGTTTCAGAGGGCAGGTTTTGATGTGCAAGGGGGCATTGTTTGTCCCTTAAAGACATTTTCTTGATATGACAGTAATATAGGGGACTACTGGTATGTACCCAAGCTAGCCAGTTCCTTTCTGTGTGCATGAGAACTGAAGGCTGACCCAGAACAAAGGTCTGTCTAGCTCAGCACTGTATCACTGACAGTGGTCATTGACAGATGCTAAGGAGGAAAAGCAAAAGGAAAAGGCATGTGTATTCTCCTGTTATACCTCCCAAGGTTTAGTTCTAGAGAAGAGACGAGTAAAATACATCCTGAGCATCCTAAACCATAGGACTTCAGACATAATGTTCACCCTTTGGGAATGTGTGGGCGACATTATTGTATATTTGTGGTTTTAAACATAGTTAAACTTACTTACTTCAGAGCACAAAGGAAAACCAAACTGTTTGTGGAGAACAAACCAGGAAACTTGCTTAACTCTCCCCAGCTCTGTGTAACAATGGACCATAAATAGGTCAGACATTTCTTGGGAACCAGGGAAGATGAGTATTGGAAAATGCCACAAATTATGTTTAAAGAACATTAAAGTGGTGACAGACCAGTAAATGCTGGGAAATTCAAAGATGCAACCAGAAGCTGTCTGTATAGCTCATGCCAGAATGGGGGGGAGGGGTGCAAGGCACATGCTGATGTAGTAAGACTAGCATGTTAACCTTTACCATTAAAATCCTTGGCTGTTTTTACAAATATTTTCCCAAAAAAATGTCATGAAACTTTTCTCATCTTGCCAATTCACCCAGTTAACTAGAACCACTTGAGCATGGGATTTATCTCAGCTATATTCGGCTGCCTACAGTTAAGCATCTAGTCTAAACTTGTCATCTCAGTTCTTCGGAGAAAGGTAGATACTTCCAGAGAGCAACTCATCCTGATGTGAGAGGTGTCTAAAGCACTGGAAATAAGTTGCTATTTGGCAGTGCTTTCTGCCTCCGCTGACTATTGAGGGCATGTAGGGAACTGGCCTAGACTTTTAGGCTTTGGTCAGCCCAACTGTAAGAAAACTCAATTTAAGTAAAAGCAATCCTTGGAAGTTTGGGGTTTGTGTTTTGGTGGTTTTTTGGGGTTTTTTTGTTTGTTTGTTTATTTGGGTTTTTTTACCCAGTTGACAGAGCGAGTAATTTAGAAAAAAGGCAGGTTTCTTTTAAAAATAAATAAGTTTCTAAATTACATGATTTCAAAGAAAAGCCTGAAAACATGTTCTTTGGAGCTCACAAACAAGAAGGCATCAATTCCTACATGATCATTTCTAAAATGACATATGGCTTATGGCTTTGGTGGATCTGAATAACTTTTGGACCCTTTGGTGCTGGTGGTGTTGGTTTTAATTTTCAACTTGATTTAATATTAGTTTTCTGATTTTAAATATGGAGAACTTTCTACTATGTATGCCATTTCCCTCAGTAACACAGATGGCTCTCAGACAGACGTTACTCTCCTCCTATGTTTTTTAGTCCTGTGCTCTAAACAAAGAACTAGTTAAAAGTCTGTTTTTTTCATAGGACCTTACTACAATTTTGAAATATTTGGTTCCTAGTAAAAATAAGAATAAAATTAGCTTTTTATTACAAAAAAAAAAATTCTATTGGAATGTATTCCTTAAACCAGGACACAATTCAACCAACAGCACAGAGTAGCTGACTGCATAGGGTGCCCATGGCTTTGCTCACTGTCAAGGCTGGTTATGGTCTTGGTCTTGTCTGCTTCTCTAGAAGTGTGTTCACGTGCCACAGTCAGTTAGACAAGGATTATCCACATGCCACAGCTGTATCTTGATTGCTGGACACAATCATGTCACCTTTTCTATGTACCTCTTTTTACTATTTTTGTCTGAGGGAGTATAATGAGTGAGAAGAGGACATTTCAGTGATGGGGAGGACAATGCTGTAATTTCTGAGTGCTGCAGAGATTCGAGTTAATCTGCCATGAATTAGTGAACTCCTGGATGGCTCTAATACTAATTTTAGCAACTATGTTTTAAATCCAGTCCAGAATCCTGAAAGAGCAAAAATGGTCTAGAGCCTGGGAAGTGCAACACTGACCAACCCAAACCTTTTGTGTTAAGAGGATCAGGACCCCCAGCCCCAATAGCAAGAAAGTTAAGTTTGTCTACTTATTACTGTGTAAATCCATATCTGCAGGAGCCCTTTCAGATGTGTATCAGTCATTGCAGTGAAGGCAGACTGGAAGTGATGGTTAGATGGTTGTATTTGGTATATCTCTTCTGAGTGCTCTGATGATTTGCAATGAAAGATCCAGCATCCTTCAGAAGCCAAACTTTGCATTTCTGTAGTAATCAGTTATACCTCCACAGAATTAATAGGAAATTAAGATAGCAGCACATGGTGCTTTTGCAGTGTACAGATGTCAGCTGGGGACCAGTGCATTTAAAAACCTGCCTGGGCTTGGGCTCTGCAGTGAATCTCAGCCTGGGCTTGTGCTGTGCTGTGTTCACACATGTAACTGCGTATCATTTATCAATCAGATTTGTTGGACACTGTCATGACCCCAGTGTTCACCTGAGCAAACACAGGCATCCTGCTCCTGTAAGCTAAAGTTATTGCATGAAACCAGGGCTAATGCTTGTACTAGGAAGCAAATGCCTGCCATGTATGAAAACAGAAATAATGTTGTTATGGCTGGGGAGGAGAACGCTTGTAAATATTGTAGTCACTGGCTTTTGTGTGGGTTACATCAAGATTGTATTCAAACATTGACAGGTTAATTATGTGTTTCAAAGCTTGTTTACTGTGATCTGAGAGGAAAGTGTTATTAAAGGAAGTGTTCAGCATCTAACAATGCTTTTTTCCCTTTCTTCTCCCTTCTCAATGTTTTCCTTTAGCTGATTACTCCTCATGCCATCCGCGTACAGACACCTCCCCGACATATCCCAGGGGTTGTAGAAGTCACATTGTCCTACAAGTCTAAGCAGTTTTGCAAGGGAACGCCTGGCAGATTCATTTACACAGGTAAGGATGCTTTAGTACTAGATATAATGTGGAGAAATAGGGCAGGCAATATATCACACTTGCTAGGGTTTCTACTTTTGTCATTGAAAGCTTTACTGTATTTTATTATTTTGGCTGAGCACGTCATTGAAGGTACCAATTTAAGGCTGGATTTTAGAAATGGATGATCGTAGAGATGAATCTGAAAACATACCAGTGTGGGATTTTTGTTTGCTTGCTTGTCCTCACAATGGGACATCTCTTTACCCAGGAGTGGGGAGGAAAAAGAGAAACGGATATTCCAGTACTTAAACAAACAGAGGAAGAGTGCAAACATAAAGAGCCAGACATACTAGTGCAATCACGAACCTGCCTTCCAAGAAGCACTTTGCTAAATATCTCCATCTCATGTTGTCCACCAAGTGTTGCAAGTGTTCAAAGCAGCAGCCTGTTTACCTGCCCATGTCACCATAAGATACTTGTCTCTGACTTCCAGGGAGGCTAAGTAGCTTTCACCCCAGCCGATGTTGCAGACATAGTGACTTGCCATGTGTTTTGGGGTGGCATCCCACACTGAGACCACTAAGTCAAATGGTTTGGCCTGAAGAATTACTATCAAAAAACCATGCTGGGACATTGCAGATGCTGTTAATGTTAAACCACTCTCAGTAGTGATAAGAATGGCCTGGGAAATAAATCAAGTAGCAGCCTAACTTTTTAAAAAGAATGTGTGTCATTGATTCCTTGGAAGGTATGCATGCTACAAGAATTAATCGCTTGGTCCAGGTTTTGGTGTGCTTGTCCTTTTATGTGCTTGTTGTTTGGCATATGCAGACAGGACTACTTCTGTAAATGTTTGCCTGAACTGCTGTTCATCCCAGTCCAATGCAATTCCTTTCCCCATTCTTCATTGCCACCAAAACTATGAGGCATTCTGAGTTACACTGGGCACATATATTGCTCCGACTGTGAATGTACACACAGGGACTTGAGGCAGGGGAGAGACTTCCGTGCTCCAGCTGGGTAGCAAGGCTCTCATTTGATTTCTCTTAACTCTAAGCAAGTTGAACAAAGGTGCCTTATAAAGCTTTGTTGTCTTTTTCAAATACCCTCTTCCCCAGTTGGGATTATGCACTGGATTTCTTTAAACTGGATCTTAAAGTGTTCATGTATGGCCTTGCTGGCTGAGCGGCAGGCGCTTGTGGAGGCTGTGTGTATTTATTGTGAGTATTATGATTTCAACAATGTGTGGGAAATTCATGTATTGGACAATAATGCACCATATAAAAAAATTATTTAGGGTTTGAATGTGTTGGAACAAAAGAAAAAACGAAGGGTCAAATTGCCAGCTGGTGCAAATTGCCAGTGTATTCCACATGAAAGTGTCAGCCAGAGCTCTGGACAGTTTGACCATGAATCTTTTCCCTTCTCACTTTCTTACTCGCCATAAGTTGTGCTGTCCTGCTTGTTGTCAAACCACCAGGGTGGCTGCGTCTTGGGCTGGTGAAACGGCAAGTGTGCATGCCGAAAGGAGGGAAGCCTGCGCCTCTCAACTTTGTGAAGAAATTTTTGGGGACTTCATTTTGCAATTTAAATGTAAAAATGGCTTGGACCTGCTTTGGTTTTGCTTTTCAGATTGTCATTAATTAGCTTTTCCAGCAAAAAAGGAGGGAGGCAGTTTAGCCTGTCTGCCCAGAGGCAGATGGCTGAATGTGGAAATAAGGTGTCCCAGTAGGGAGAGTGTTTCCATATATGCATTTTCAGGTTAGTGTTTAAAACACATTATTTTTTGTTCAATAAATGAAAGTTATGAAATACTAAACAACAATGATAAAATCAAAGGTGATCCAATCCATGGACAATTCTTTTACTTATACAGCTTTCGTGGAGTTACAGTAGATACGGAAAAGCTATTGTGACTGAAATCATACCTCATACAATTTGCATTTTCCTTTTAGAGGCAGCTTGATCTTAAATGTGGCTTTTAAAAAAGGACTAAATGAAACTAAAATAAAAACAATTATTGCATCCTGACCTTCAGAAGTGCCTTCCAGCCCTTTAAACAGAATGCAGGTTCAGTACACGCCTGCCGATTAGTTTTAGTTAATTGAAAATTATAGGATTGACCCAAGAGGAAAATTTTGTTTGCACTCCAATCACTTTTACAAATTAAGGAAAATTACCACAATTTTGTTTAGCTAAGGTTTCACACTGAGTTCACGAAATTAGCTCAGCCATCCCAACAAAGTCAGCACTTTGTTAGTGAGCACTAGAAAAAAACTAATAGTCTATGGTGTGTACAAACGAAGCATAGAAAAAGCTATGATGCTTTGGAGAACTAGGCCAAGTGTTTTTAATTAGGATTATTGGTTCATTGTAAGTTTTGAAGAACAATCAAACTAGCAGATTAGCTGTTTCTTTTAAAGCTAGAATTTCTTGCCATTCATTTTTCCCATGAGAACTTGTTTTAACTCCCACATAGCACTATTTTTTTCTTTTTTTTTTCCTAACAAGGCCTGCAGGAAATGGACCAATTGGAAGTTGGGATACAGTAACATTCCCCAGCATCACTCCAGCCGATGGGATTTTTTCACAATGTTTTTCAGTGAACTCAGTGTTCTGGAACATATTACAAAACCACAGAGGCCAAATGTTTTCTCAGAGGAGTTTGGCCTCTGTTTTTGGCCGAAAATATTTCAGCATCACTTGCTGCTTATTTACCCTGCTATTAAGAAAAAGAGAAGGGGAGAGGAGAAAAAAGGAAGGAAAAAAAAAAAGAGAGAGAGTGTGTGAGAGAGAGAGAAAAAGACCTGGGGTTTGTGGGCGGTGCAGGAGTTGATCAAGCGTAGTTTCCTTTCTGGTGAGAATGTCCCTGCTCGTTAATGGTCCCATTTTGTGGTCAGGTCTCATTTAGAAGAAATTATTTTTAATCAGTGTTCAACAAAATATCCCCTCGAGCCACCTGGCTGTAAACTGTTTTTTTCTTACTGTTAAGTACTTCAGTTCTCAGAAGAAAATACCCAGTGACCCATTAATTTTAGCCTTTTTTTCCCCTTTAACTGCAAATAACTTAGTAACATGATCTCCAAGTAGTCCAAGTGCCATCTAGGAATCAAGGTCACATATATACAGAGAAATCCTGGCTTTTGTAAGTACATTTGAAAGAAATAAACCAGTGTCAACCCTGTACTTGCAAGAAAACATAAGTTTTTTATTTTCCGTCTGCAAAGCAAGCCATTAGCATGCACTTATAGAGCAATTATTTCTTAGATTTTAAGCTTTGACATTCCTGAGAGAATGTGATTAGAAATACAGCAGTCTAAACACATCTTGCATGTGTGTTCATTTTTAAATAATATTAAAAGTCCATATCGCACACAGAACCATCCAAACATGCTGGTCAGTGTTTCCCTGTGGCATCCTTCGTCTGTAACTAAGTCTCTTCTGGTACTGAGGAGCACTGAATGAATTAAGCTTCATGTCACAACTTAGGAGTCAGGTATGTATCACTACCATTGTTTAAGGACAGGAGGAACTGAGATAAAGGAAGAAACCACTAAGGCTACAAATCCATAGGTAATTTGCCAAGGTGACTCAGGGCATATATGGTTGAGTTAAATAAGGAAAGAGAATTGGCACAAATTTGTGATACCTGGACAGGGCTTTGAGATTTTTGTTTTAATTTAAAAAAATGGATGCATCATGGACAGCATGATTTTCACAGGTGAATTTTGCTATGGTACTAAACTGTGAGATTTGAGTGGGACTGCATGAACGTAAGTGAAGGGAGAATTATTCTCACTGCATATTGGAAAGGACATATGGAAGGTCCATAAAAATGCATTATGCTGTGTCTTCTACCACCTGCTCAGTTTTAAGGTTTTGTGCTTTTGTTCCCGAACTAGTACATAGGGGCCAGAAGTATATAGCTTTGTCACTAAGGTTACGTATACAACATGGGGTTAATTCAGATTCTTGGCTGAGCAGTACCCCAAATATGGTTCCTTTTTTTTTTGAAAATTGGTTACATGGTTGGATACAGGTTGGAATTTAGGGAATGTTTTTATTGGCATTAGTCTTGCAGGAAGGCTGCCTGCTAAACCGTTTGTGTGCTGACAGGGTACCTAAAGAGGCAAGACCCCCTCAGTTCATTGGGGGTTTGTTATAAGCTCTGGGATGTGTTATGTCTCTAGAAGTGATGCTAACAGGAATGGGTGGATGTAGGGACAGCACAGACACACAGGGCTTGCTGTGCGGTGTGAATAACCCCGATGCTGAGCGCTGATCCTCCAGGATAATTGTGATGGAGGCCAAGTAGGTCAGAGAGGAGCACTGCCGAAACTGACCAGTGTTCGCATTACGCTTTTGGGCCATTGTGTGTAGCGTGATGTAGAAATGCTAGCACTGTGAAGGTCAGGATATTCACAGAATTTCTGGGAAACTGCCTCTTTCTCTGAAATGTCATAGGACTTCTCAGAGAACTTTTCACTCCCCTAGTTGTTACAAAGAAGAAATAGCCTCATATGGAAAAATTCCTGCCCCATCCTCATTTCACCCTTTATTTACTTCTGAAAACATTTGAGTCCGTGTTCAAACAGGAACAGCTTTGCAGATCACAGATGATTTGGGTAATATTTTCAAAAGCCTCAGTTTTAGGTGGCTTCATTTTTTGCTTTTTATCTTTAAAATGTTTAATTTACAGAAGCACAGGGGTGTTGTCTGAGAATCATTCTCTTTTCATTTCTTAAGTCAAATACTTCCAAGAGTAAGATACCAAAAATTACCCATCGCCATTTAAAATTTCAGTCCATGGCCCTAGAAGCAGAGGTTTAAGTCATGTACACAGATCTGGTCAGAACTGGAACCACTTAAAAGGTGATCTCCAGTCCTTAAAGCTTCCAGCCTGGTAAACTTCATTGATTCCTTTGCTAGAAAAATTTTCTGCTTTCAAGAAAGCACCAATAACTATGCAAAGTTCAAAATACACATAATCAACAAAGCAATCAGTTTTCAGAATGGAGAGTTCTGGAGTTTGTAGACTTAAAAAAAAAAGAAAAAAAAAAAAAAGAAGAAAAAAGAAGTGATAAGAGACAGACTGGCTGTCAAGTGGTTCCTGTAGCCCCACTGGAGCTTTTCTCAGTCCCCATGGGCTACAGTTTGACCTTTACACCAGCTAACCTTGGCCATAGCTGTGTACCTGATAGTTCCTGAGAAATGTTAAAATCTCGTGGCAGTTATTCTCAACATCAGTAATACACAACCTCATTAGTTTTACAATACCTCATTCATGTGTGTTTATTATTAAATCATGAGCACTTAAGTAGTTGATTAGTATAAATGGGGAGAGAAGGACACCATGAACAGAACAATAAAAATAAAATAAAAAAGCCAGCATCTCTGATGCTGTCTTGTGTTTTATCCTGATGTGTTTATAAAATTCTTCACCCTCAAAGACATGATGATCATTAATCTGAAATGAAATATAGAGCATATCTCTTCTCCAGAAGAGTGACCAGCTATGAGATCTAGTAGCTAGCAAATGAATGCCATTTGTTTTTAACAGCAGTTTTTATCTGCCTTTCACTAGTAAATATTAATAGCAGTGGTAGAATAAAAAGTATCAGATGTCTCGAAGTTAAATAGTCACAGAGTGCTACAGAAGAACAGAACAAAATCCCTCAATACAAAGAAATGTATAAAGTTTAAAATAAGAGCTGGTGTCTGTTCTTAAAAGCAGGAGAGCCCTGCGCTGCAGGTTGCCCTGTTCTTTGGATGCTCAATATAAAGTCTGTTCCTGATCTCAGAGTGACTCTACAGAGGACAGAGGAGAGATGGTATATCCTAACTATAGCACAATCAAATAAGGAAGAATGAAATTAAATCCTTTGTAAATGTAGACTTTTACTGGTGAATTTAATTAATGTCTCTGGAAACAAGAATAAAAACCTTCATAACATGAAAAATGTCCTAATGCAGAGTTCCCTGGGTTCCTCCTTCATCTCATTGTGCCCAGTGTTCGTTCCCAACTGGACCTTGCTATGGGGACACTGGAGGCTTGAGGTGACCTGTGGAGCTCAGAGATGGATCTGTGTTTTGGGTGGTGTGTTAGGCTGAAGAAGTTAAGGTGTACGCTTGGCTTTCTGCTACCATAGGAGTTTGCCATAGTCACTGAAGAACTGGATCCCCATGGCACCACTGCTGGGTTCGGGACGCTTGCAGGTAAAATACAGATGGGAAAACATGGGAGGGATTGGTGCAGTCTCTTCCTCCAAGCCCACATCAGTGTTGTGATCTTGGGTGTTACCTGCCCTTGAAAAGGAAAGTTACCCTCGGGAAATCTCTATTTGAGTTTAAGCTTGAACCTGGCCCTTTCGAAGTTCCAGTCCATTAACTTAGTTGCTCTGCTGAGTCAGTGTTAACACCTGATCTGCCTGGCCTGTCTGGAAATTTTTAAGGGGGAAAAAAAAAAAAAGGTTGCAATTGTTTTAGAACAAGCTTTCCTAAATGAAATAACTTCAGTCTTTATTACTTGATGGTGGTCTTGGGTGTGTGTGGGGGTAATGTTACAGAAATGTTTGTTTTGACGTTTTTTAGGGCATGCCCAGTGGACTGAAGAATGGACAGTTATCAGGGTTGAATATTAGGAATATTAGGATTGTTGGTTTGGTTTGCAGAAATTCAGGAAAGGAAGCTGGGAGGAATCCTAATTGGTTGCAGGGAAAAGGGTGTTACCAGACAGTGAGGAGGTGGTGGAGGTAGACTGGAAAATCCCTTTTGTATGCTAATAGGAAGACAGAACACTCATATCTTTGGTATTTCTTAAACACTGCAAAAACCAGTCACTAAAAGTGTGCAGTGTACCTGTAGGACAGCTGCAAAATGAAAGCAATTACAGCAACTGTCAGAATAAAACTGGCTGTGAAGGAAACATATTATTTTGCATATTTTATGTATACACTATCCAAGAAATATGACCTTTATTTTCTAGTTAGAGGGAAGTGCAATCAGAGTCTATGCAGCAAAGGGTAGCTGGATCATTAAAAAGAATATTTTCTCTGATATTAGAGTCTAAATGGGCACTAGTCCTTATTCACAACCTTGCCTGTTTCTGTCTGCCCCGAGTTAATAAGTGATAAGGCCAAAAGAGAAATAAATCACTGAAGTCCCTGTCCAAAGAAAACATATTGACTACAGCCAAGCAAATAACAGCCCATAACCGATGGTCCCATTCATCATTCATGTAATAGGGATATAAAGTATCCTCTACCTATGAAACCATAGAGTAGGAAAAAGCCTGATAAGCCCCCAATCTAAGCTATGTGATTTGATTATTAAAGGACATGAACTGTTTGTCACATACCTTTAATCTTTAAGATGTGTTGCCATTTCTAAACTATAAATTTGTGGTAAAGGATTAGAAAGCTATTAACGATGAAGGTATAAACTAGACTTTATAAGGATTCCTGCAATTGTTATGCAACCCTGTAGACCCTTGGAAACTTAACCTATTGAATATGATATAACATAGTTATCTGACCTTCAAAGCCAATAAACCATTTTTTGCTTTTCAAGTTCCAGACTTACTCCATGATAAATTAACCCTCTGGGTTCACAAAATAAGCCTTGTAAATTCTTTTCTTTATCCCCACCCCAAAACCTTTAAATTTTCATGCCTTTGCTTCAAAACTCTCTTATTTCAGTCTGAAATTGTTAATCTTTTTTTATTCTCCTTTTAGCTCATGTCAGTTGGTAAGATATTATTCCCTCTTTTAAAAAAAAATGGCCAATAAAACAGAGAGCTGAGATGAATTTCTAAAAAGCCTGAATTGCGCTCTGTTTCTACAGGGGGCTTCACTGTCTTGTTTCTTAATGTATGGATATTCAGATTAGACAAGACCACAGAAATGAACAGTTTGGAGTAGCAGCAGTGGCTGTACTGCTTACCTTAATGCGTTTTGATCCTATGCCCTGAGAAAAGGCACAAGGCACTATCTTTTTGCTGGTCCAGAAAGCAGACTCCTCGGCTACTTGTTGCCACTGAAATATTTCATAGACAGTTAGCTGGGAATTGTGGCTGCCTTGCGGGTGTATATGTTCCTAACTCATTCTTCCTGTGCTTCTCATGGGGTGCAGCAGGTTTTGATTTCTGCCTGGAACCGTGGGCAGGATTTACTGTGTGTTGTTGAAAAACGGCCAAGCTGTGGGCTAGGCTGTCAGAGGTGCCCGTGCACACAGCAGGCTGGCTCTGGTGGGGAAGTCAGAACGTGAATTTAGTGCAGGGACACCTGAGGCACACTCTTGCACAGCACTACTTGCAAAATAGCCTCCTTAAGATGTGCTTAGTCCTTTGAGGTGCCTGTTAGTGAGAGTTCATTTTGCTTAGGCATTTTGTTACACAAGCGAATGCTGTATGCTGGCTTAGACCAGCGGTGTAGTGTGCAGCCATCCTTCCCAAGAGGCAGGACTTGTGCAGCCTCGCTTGCTTTGCGCTTGTACTAGCATCCCTATGCAGCCAGTAATGCTTATCTAGCCTGGTTAAAGCTTGCTGACAGCAATGACTACAGAGTAAATGTGCCCCAATATAGCCCATGTCTACAGATTCAGGCTTTTTTGTTAATATAGAGATAAAAGGAAAATCTTGTACTTGAAGCCTTTCATCTCAGTGGATGCAAGAGTAATTTATTGCACGGAGTGTGAAGTTCTTTGTACTTTTCTGCTATCTTGCAGGAACTCACACAGGCTCTTCTGCTTAGTTACGAAGATATGAAGTGCATAAGTGATGTGATCTGCTGTAGTGTCTGGATAGGGATGCTGGAAACAATTTAATTGCCATATGACTAGGCTCAATCCTGGCAGCTTCTCTGACTTGCCCAAAATGCTGCAGAGTTGCCTCCTGGTGCAGGTTACAGTGTCCGTTGTTGCTTTATTTAAAGTCAATTTGAGTATTTCTGTGTGTAACATATTGCAGTCTGCAGTGCAGCCATGTCCTTGTAGGCTGGAGAGATGCTGTGTTGCTAGCCCCGCAGGAGCCAACAGAGGGAAAGACAAGCAACTCAGAAAGGGAGGGCATTGTAACCGTGGTGTTTTAAATGATCTGGGACATTTGGCAATAGTCCACATTTATTTCATGATAGTGGCTGACTAATGTCTTGAAGAAAGTAGAATTTCCTTGAAGATTCAATCTGCACAAAAGTTTCAACAGTCTCAAAAAACTTCCCTAGGACCTTCTAGCAGATGTCTGTCATTGCCCAGTTGCTGATGTTGCTAGGAACATTGTGGTGTTAACAGTACTGTATATTTTTTTTTTTTAAATTTCTTCAACTTCCCCCTGCCCCGCTCCCTCCCCCCCCTCAAAAATCTCAAGCCCAATTGTTTGAGGTCTGTATATAACTATGTAACCTTCACTGAAATGTGTTTTGCCATTGGATCTTGCCATTGATGTGTTGTGAGCTCTGCAGTTGATTACAGAAGTATAAAACCGTCATTACTTAATTTTGCCAAGCCAAACCTATGCAGATCTTTTATTCCACAAGGTATGACAGAAGTTATTTAATATATTAGTACAGAAACACATTACCATGATGTAAATTAGACTGTGGTTTTGCAGCATGTCCGCTATTCTGCATGAACTTCTTTCATACCCACGCCTAACTTAGACTACCAAGTACCAGACAGTTCATGGCATTTACACCTTGGGGAGATAAGTGTGAGCTATCCATTTGATATCACAATCAAGAGCCTGGATTTGGACATTTACGCTTGAAGAAGTCTTGCACGGTTTGCCCTAAGGTTTTGGCATGGCCATACCCACTCTTATTTCATCTTTCAGTGTCATCTTTAATTTCCCTCCTCTTTCTTACCTCCCAAATGTGATTTTTTTTGTCTTTTTCCTGTTGGCATGAATTGTGGTTAACCTCTTTGCATGAAGAGTTGTGGACTTGAACTGCTCTTGCATATCTCCAGGTGTCAGCGTTGGTGGTTAACAAGAGGAAACCCCATTCCCAGCAGACAGAGGGTTAATTACCCCCCCCCCCAAAAAAAAAAAAAACAACAAACACCCAAACCAAAAAAAACACAAAGGGAGAAACTCCCCACAATCAACTAAGAATGGTATTTTTTTAAGTCCCCATGAGACAGAAAATGCACATGGAAATTAAGATGTTGTAACAGTCCTGTAGCAAAAATACTCTTTTGTTAAAACAGAAAGTGGCGCCAAACTCTCCATTTTAAATCCGTGAAAGTTACAGAGCAAAACCTGTGATGTCTGTGAATAATTGTGAAACTTGCTGTCGTTTTTAGTACTGCAGCATCTTCCAGGGTGGGCTTTATCCCTTTTCAACGTGATAAGGTCCTCTTTTACCTTGTCTGCATAAGGGATAGAAATCTAGTGAGCCGCATTGACCCTCCCTTCGGAGCTCTGGGGCATGATACCCCGTTGACTGTCTCAGACATCGTCTTGGAAGTGGGTGAATCACATCAGGAAACTCTTCCCTCTGTCCTCTGTGTGCAGACTGGCTCTAAACAAGTGCTCAAATATGCATTTGGATGGCTGAAGCTGCGTGAGGAGCATTACACTCTCAGTGACCCCACATGCTAGGTGCTGTGTAGGAAAGTAACTATTGCCCCAAGTATTACAATCCCATTATATTTTCTGAAATACATGTGCTTATTGTCCCCTTTTTGGTTTGTGGGTTTTTTGGGGTTTTTTTTTTTTTTGGTTGGTTTGTTGTTGTTGGGTTTTTTTTTTTTTCCTAACTTATATCCTGTTCCTAGCTTTCGGTGGGGTACTTTCTTTATAAGACTACAAGTCATCAAATAAAAATACACAGTTTGTATGCTCAGGCAGTTCTAGCAGCAAGCTTGTATTTGTAAAAATGAAAGGCAAGATTTTACTGCCAGAAGTAACCATGAATTCATGTTGAAAGGTCGCTTCTGCAAGGGAAATATTTTTTCCAAATGTAGATCTCTGACTAGTTTCACCACTCCGAAAAGAATTCTCCCCAGAGTTCATATGCATGTTGTGCTCAGCTACTAGAAATAGTTGTTACATTGTTGTTCCTAAAAATAAGTCTTGAAGTGGCCATCATACTGAAAACCAATATTATTTTCTCTACAGGTTTTTAATTTTGAGGTACTTCTGGTTCCCTTAAATCTTGCATTGAAATGTGCACGTCATTTATTTAAAAGGAAGAAAGTGAAACATGCCTCACCTATTTGCCTTAGATCGTATTTTCCCTGGGTGTTTTTGTCAGCTCAGGCTCTGTTATTGATTGAAGGGCTCTCAGGGCAGTGTGTGGGTCTGGCAGGTCAGGGACAGGAACAAGAATCTGCACTGGGTATCTTTTGTTCTCGAATGAAGAATTTAGTTCAAATTTCCCAAAGCCAAGGCCAGTCTGCGCATCGTTTCTTCACCAAAACTTCATCACTTCCAAGTTCTGTTAAACAGACAAATGAACCTTCTTTAAATTGGGGCCTAAGGGAAAGGATGGAAATGCCCCCCTCCCCTCTCCAATTTCCCCCATTAGACTTTTTTTTCACAGATGTTCATGCTGATTAGAGCTGGGAAATAAGGGTATTTCTGTGGACCATGAATATTCATTTGGTTTTTGGCAACGAATTTCCTTCAGTTTCCCTGTAGTGTTTTGCTGCCTGTGAACGTTTGAACAAGTGAGTTAGCTGAGACCGTCAGTTTTAAGAAAAACTAAGAGTATACTATGGAAAGTGAACTTTCTGTAGCATGTATGTCTTTGCCTGAACAAAAGGATGTAAAACTTACTGTTAGTTGTTAAGAAATGTGACTCAAAACCAGCAAACGCTTACACAGGTGAGATGATGCCCTCCCTGAACATACGCTATAAATGGAGAATTTAAACCAAAAATTTGTAAGAATCTACTCTTTAGTGATCTACCTATAAGGATAAGTTTAATCTAAAAAACTGTTTGACAAAAAGTTTCAGCTAACATGTTAATTGGAGAAAAATATCTCTTTGGACAGTTACTGAGAAGGAATGGTTTGTTAGGAATTATTTGCCCCACTGTAGTACTGATGCCCAGATCCAAAGAAGCTGCTGGACTTGCTCTTTGAGGAATCTGTGATGCTATGCCTAGTTAGACCAAATGGATATGAGCAGGAATCTATGCAATTTATAGCAGAAAATCCCGGGGATTTTTTTTTTTCCTTTTAGTATTTTTAAAGTGTTATAAAACATTGAATAGAGATTACTGTGTCTCCTACTGTTTGATCTTGTAATTCTGCAGTAAATGTGAGGATAGAAATTGTAGCTGATGTGTATGGAATAGCCAGGATCTTGCACTGCAGCCTATGAGCAGCCGGACCAGGCAAACTGCATGCAGGAATTTGGTAGAATTCCTCTGACTTCAGTGGGCATTTGCATTATCCTTTCGAATTACAACATCACAGTCTTCGGGATCACCCAAAATTGTCGTTATTTTCTGTGTAGCACCTTAATACTTACCCAGTGTGTTCTGTGGAATAATGTACACAATTTTACAATAACTGTGTAATTAACTCACTTTGCTACTCCCCTCTCCAGGGAAACTCATGCTTCTATTAATGCTATTAGGAAGGTCCTATGCATAGAACAAAGAAAGTGGTGCAGCAGATGAGTTAACATGATTTGATTTGCAGATGCTTTAAACACTTAGCAGGAGACAGCTACAGAAGCTAATTAAATCACTCTAAGGTGCACAGGATTATCTGCTTTGTAAGAAACAATTTCAGTGAATTATAGTCGCCCTTTAGCTGAGGGGAAGTAAAAAGCATATTTGTTTGGAATTAAATTTCCCACACAAAGTGCCCATCAGACCTCTCTTTCCCCATACTTCTGAAATAGTCTGCTTTTGTAGCTGATATTTCTAGGAATGTGAATTTGGATTTTGTAAGAGTGGCGCTGCTTCCAACTTTCTTAAGTAAAAATTTTCCTACTTAGCTATTGATTAGGATCTGCCTTTAAGCAGTGTCTAGAGTAAAAAAAATCGTGTTGGTACATTCACTACCTCTCAGATACTGCATCTTATTTAGTGTACCGGAATTCCCAGTTTAAAGTAATCACAAAATTTATGGAGAAACGGATAAAAAAGGTTGTAAAATATCGATTTGGGGAAAATAATAACACAACTCATCTATAATAAGAAGAAAAATGAAGCAATAATTCAGGTGTATTGAACGGCTTGCTGCTGGAAGTATTGATCCAGTGCTTTAGTGTGCAACATCGCACCTAACATTGCAATGGAAGAACAGCACTGCATTCCTCCACTCATTATTTCAGAGACACTACTGCCTTGTTACACGGGTCCCACAGAGCCTGGACTGCCAGCAGGGAAAGAGAGGAACCCCCAAAATAACCACAAACCTGTAATATCTTAATGTCACAGTATCCCACTGTAACAACATGCAGACATTGTGCTCCCGTGCTCCTCTTATGACAGTCCTGTAGTTTGGCTTTGCTTGCGGTTTTTTTTGCTCTTGCTCTCTTCACTATATCCTGTGTATTGCCTGTATTCTGTATAAATGGTACCCCTGTGCTGTCTCTTTTGATAGCACATAATCAGAAATGGTGTAATTGAGGAAACATACTTCCCTTAAATATTGACTTTCAGGATCCACGTATAAAAATTCCTAATCTTATTGCAATGTTTCCTTACTGTGGCAATAAGCAAACATTGAAAAAAGGACAGCAAAGGTCAGTGTAATTCTAAAATAAGCGCCCCGACATTTCCACAGCATTAAACTCCATCATGCAACATTGCATTTCTGTTTATCTGCTGACATCTGCAAAGGTATCACACTTGATTGGTTGGCATAAATAATTTAGCAGCAAGAATTTTATAATCAGCACAGATAAGATTTACCTATGTTAAAAAAAAATAATTAAGAAGTAAGAAATTGTGCGAGATAAAAAATAGTGAAATCCTGTAACAGGGGGACATTTTAGCACTTGTGAAGACAAACGTGCATCCCGCTCTGTGAGGAAGCTGCTTTATACGTGCCTGCAAACTTACTGCATCCCCTATGTTCGTTATCTAGAAATATGAGACAGGCTAGATGAGCAAGTTCTGAACAGATCAGGCCTCCCGCACATTTCAGCTAACATTGATCTGCAGGATTTGCACTGGATTCTCAGCATTGTTGGGCTTGCAGGGTTTGTCCTTTTTTTCCCTTTAATCCATACAGTGGGGAGGGAGAGTGAAACAGACACTTCTGATCAAGGAATAGGGGGAAGGGAGGAAAAATGAAAGGAGCAAAATAATCTATGGCTGATGCAGAGGCTAAAGAAAATTGCTTTCTGTAAACTGCAAGGCCCTGCAGAAAGACTTGAACCGTCGATACCGGAGTGAGCACGGGTTGCGATGGTCATAGCATCTCACCATGCGCTGCTTTCCCAGGCACAAGTTCTCCCGCTGTCGGTGTGTGTTTTCCCTGGGCAAGGAGGGCTGAAGAGTGTGCTGTGGCCGCAGTCCTGGGAGGTTTAAGATTTGTTTCATTTGCATGCTTGCAGGTCTACGCTGGCTCAGGAAGCAGAAAACATGCAATTGTTTTTGTAACCTAAATAACATTTCTAGTTTAGAAACCTCAGGGGAAACATCATTGTCAAGCTGGCAGGTTGAGGTGGCATGATGATAAATGACTGAGGTGTGTGTTCTGACTCTGCCGGGACACGTGGGGTGAAGAAAACCCTCTTGTCCTGCACTCTTTGCATCTACAGTCAGGAAGGGACGGTTGCAATTTGAAGACATACTCTTGCCTCTGGAAAGAGGTAGGACCACGCCTTTCTATTCACTTAAACAATTATTTTCTTGTGGGTCAAGGTGTTTGTGGTGTAGCGTCTTTTTAAGGCACTTGCAACGTTTGTGGTTTTTTTCTGCCTTCAGTGATTACAGTCATAGGAGAGACAAAAAATGTGTGTTATGGCTAACACAGGAAACAACTATGGCATGGGGCGTCAATAGAGCAGTTAAGCAGTTTCATCAGTTCACAGACACGTTTTTTTAGAAAACGGTTTGAGACTCAGACTGTTATTGCCCAATGGAAGTTTTCTTACAAAAAAAAAAATTTCCTAGGGATTTGTGTAATAAAGGCTAAAGCTGCATAAAATTTATCACAGATATTTCTCAAATCTGTGCAGTAATTCCCTAATAACTTTTATCCCTCTAGATTTCACAATTTTGGTAATTTGAGTTTTTATGGAAGAGTTTTTGTTTGTTTGTTTGTTTTCAAAGTACTATTTACAATGCCGGAATTTTTTTCCAGGGAAATTGATTTTTTCACATATACTCTCATAATGAAAATCTCTTTTGCACTAAAATTCCTTAAAGATGTGTCCTCTTTATTTACTACTTCTTTTCAGAAGCTCTGCACGCTTTTAAACATTTTAAAGAAAACTGATAAAGGCTTCATATTTAAATACTTTGCTAGTTAATTTTCACTATTATTTTCATTAAAAACAGTGTAAATCAATTGGTATCCTTTAAGTTTACTTAGAAGCAGCTAAACAACTTTGTGAAAGTCAAGAAAACTCTTTAGGTTGTTTAAATGCTCTATTAAATTAGGAATCTAATTGTCAACCTTTGCAAAGTTGCATGGGATTATTCTAATTATGATACCTGCAGTCCTTACAGTAAGTCTTGACTGCCTGACTACAAGCATTTAGTGGACTTTCCATCTTGTATTTTGATCTCCACCATCCCATTTCATAGATGTGCTGACCGGTAGGCTTGGTTGGACTTGGGTCGTCTCCCTGGACATCCTGAGCTAAGCCCACTCACTTCTCTGCTGGTAGCACTGGCAGGATCCCCTCTTAATGTTTGCTTTATGCTGCTCTTACCTACTCCAGGGCATCTTCTTTCTCCTCTTAAACCTCTGATAGACCATTGTTGCTGAAGTAAAGCTGGTCAGGCTTTAATATGATTTAAGATCCCAATACGTGTATAGTAATTATAGGTATGGATACAGTAGGTAAAGCCACACAGTGACTTGAGTCCCACATACCTCTTGGACAAAATAACTATTGGCTCTGTCTTCTGTTGGCTTTCATTTCTTCTCTTGTTTTGTTAGTTCTATGTAAGTATTTATCCAAGCCTTTTTAATATGGTCTGAATAGGGCTGCTTTGCATGGCACTTTGACAATTGCTTCTGAGAGATCAAGATGGTTATGTACATAGCATTTTCTTATTAGAAGATTTCCTGTAACACATGTATGCAGCTTGATTTCTTTCAAGCTCTAGTCTGGTAAAACAGAGGGGAAAAAGGCTAGAGCAATTGTATTACCTTGTTAAATTGCTCAGGGCTTATTTAGATAAAGAATTACTTGGTGTTTTTCTTAGTACATTGTACAGTTGCTTTTTTTTGCCGTCATCTTTTTTGCATTTTGTACTTTGTTATTCTGATGATGCTGAAAGACAAAGAAACAAACTCCACTCCGTAATTCACTCCAAAGAACGTAGCATCTCTTTCTATTTTCTTGTTAAAACCAAATTGTGTGCAATTTGTAGGAAATTGAAACCACATTTTTCACTTAACTTTCTAAAATGAAAATTTATGAGGAAAAAGAAGTAATAAAGCAGTTACAATCTGGTCATCTATAATTATCTCTGTGGTTGGAGTAGTTCCACATTTAAAGAAAGTGACACCAAAAGTTTATCAAGCTTGTGTCACTACCAAAAATTTCACTTCTCTTTTATTATTTCAGACCACAAGAACTGCTGTAACCAGTATTATGCACTTGGAAATTATCTTAGTGAAAAAGGAATTGGGTGATCTATAAAAACAAAGCTTTTCTTCTGAGAAACACAGACCAATATTTATCTTCCTTACTCATTCATTTTAGAATATGTGTTAAAATAAATTTAACAAATTTTGCTCCTTGAGCTGATTTGACAGAATTTGTTGCAAAAAGGGTTGGTTTTCCTCTAGATCTATTTCTACGTGCGTGTTTCACATTATTCTTTTTCTTTTGCTGTTGCGTTTCCCCTCTACTGCTTTTCTTGCTCTCTGAGAACAATGGAAATGACAGTCCAGTGACAGAAATCTCGACTGCTCCAGCTCTAGAATGTTAGTGGCACTTGCTTTAGTTTTCTCATTTTGCCTTTTTTGTCTCTGAATTAAAATCAAGCCAAATGATGGATGCCCATTACAATCAATTGTTTCAGACAAGCCACCAAAAGTATTGTAGGATTCATTTACATTTAATCAAATTACACTTTATTTGCAATTCAGGGAAATGAGAACTCTGCGGTAAATCAAATATTTCCTCTCCAAGGGCCCCATTCAGCAGAAAATATCCACAGTCTTCCAAGCTGGTGCCTCAATGTATGTAGCAAATCTTCCAGCGGGAGGAGAGCTTGTGCCAACAAATCATCTATCGCAGTGTCTTTTTGACATTTTTCAGAGTTGTGGATACCTAAATATTTTCCAGTACAAATGCACACCATTGAACAATGAATTGTGGAGTGACTTTAAGCCTGCTGACAATAGACTTGCATCTCTCTTAGTTCCCTTTCATGGACCACCAAGAAATGGTTGCAGGACTTCTGGGGTCCTGGAGGTTTGTACACCACAGGTTGAAAAACACTGATCTTTCCTTTGTAGGTCCTATTATTTTAATGGGAAATAAATTACAGTCACTAAATGTCATTTTTTTCTGGGATGTTACATGTCTCCAAAAGATTTCAGAATGGTTGGGAATAAATTAAGAGTGCAAATACATCAAAAAACTTCAAATAGAATAAATTCTACTTGAAGGCAATAGTACAGTGTTGGGTGGATACTCATTTTTACTCATTAGTGCCTTAAGGAGAAGTTAGAAAACTTCATTTGCTTTGGAATAGAAGGTAATCTTTGACTCACAGCTCCTTTCCTATAGAGTTTACTACTGAAAAATTGTGCCCAACAGATGACTCTTTCACCCTTGCCCAGCACAGAGTAATGAATTTTGAATCTTGTCCCTTGTGGTTGTCCACATATTTAGTCAGCTAAAACTTGAATGATAGCAGAATCTTGATATTCCCTGATGCTACTAATGACCACCTACCAGAGGCTGCAAACTGCAGATCCACAGTACTGGTGAGAAGTAACTTGTCATCCAATTGCAGAAAACCTTTTTTTTTTAGTCACAGACTTCTTGTGTGATTTTGACTTTGTTACTTACAGTCAGAATTTTAATTATATTTAGAGTCCTGAAAGTTCATTTAGGTGCCTGCTGGGGTTTTTAAATAGGCATAGGTACCTAAATTTTTGTGGCTGTTTCTTCCCCAGTTCTGAAATGGAGATGTAATGCAGGACCACTATAAATTACAGGGAATGTTTGGTGCCAAATAGCATGGCAAGAGCTCTTATACTAAGGCAAAAAAACATTGCATAGATACCCAACAAAGTGGGTTACTTCACTCTTGCTGTTGGAAATATGTCTTCGTTGCTGGGGAAATACCCTGAAATTTAAGGACTCCACAGCCATAATCTAATTGGAATACAGAGCTTTTAATGCTTAAAAAAAATTCTGACCAAATCATGTAATGTGTTCTTTAATCCCGTGGGATTGAAGAGCCTAACCAATAATAAATAATGATTTACATGCTTAGCAGTTAAATGTAATAAAAATCAACCCTGAGTACTTTTTCAAGAGTAGTTGAAACTGAATTCTGCCATCTGATACTTACACCAAACTTCAGTGGGTCAGTGTCCATCATGCACTATAAGTTGAAGTAAGATGAATGCTGCCTATAGAATAATATGGTATTTCACAGTATAACAGGCTTTAAAACAGAGGTGGATTAGTCCCATATTTCCCTTTCCAATCACCTAATTTCTGAATATTTGAATGCTGAAAAAAAAAGTTTTTTTCTAGTTTTCTTCTAGATGCCTAGGAGATGACATATTTAGTTTCCTTTTATATGTGTTTCAGTACATGTTTTATTTTATAGTTGTGATGAACCACTGAAATAGTAGGTTTTTGAAGGGGACTCTGTCGTGCTGCTGGTGTGGGCAAATTGCAGAAGGAAAGAGAACGAAGGGGAATGACAGGTCTGGGTCATCTTGAGTAGAGCAGGAGAATCCTGTGGGAATTTTTTGCCTCTTTTCTTTTGCTCATTCACTCTTCTTTTGTGCAACAAGCAAAGTTTGGAAGAAAAAAGTGACATTACATTTCCTTTTGCTATTTGGAGAAAGCATCTATCAGTTTGCAAGTCCTGGACTGACATATCGTTGCTGTGTCTTTCCCAGCTTTGGCTATGGTCGCTGGTGATGGCTATGAGCTAGGATGCATCTGCTGCAGCAGTAATCTACCACTTGCGACAGGCCGGAGGAAGGATTGTCCCCTTTCTGAGCCTCTGTACCCATGGATATACAGCATACGCAAAATTATCTGCTAGAAGATGCAGATAACACATTGTCAGCCACACAACCACTTATACACACACATGTGCATACAGATAATGTTTTTATATGGGTTAATTTAAGAGAAGATTCTTAGGTCTTTGTTAAGTAAAGATGTAAAAATAGCACATTTTTTGAGACAATCAATTATGGAAGCACATTAGTGCTTAATATGGCACAGTACCTTGTCAGCATCCATTTTTTACTCAATCAGCTACAACTTAAATCTATTTTGAATAATTACCTTTGCCACTGAATGTGTATCATCTGCTCGGTTAGGGAAGAGACCACACAGAATGTAAAAATTGATGCCAACAAAGTGAGTAAAATCCACTGGTGGGAATCTCCTTTCTTGAGAGAGATCTAAGGTGTGGTCTGTATACCTCGGCTGTCCCCAGGCTCTGAAAGTACAGACACCGCCAGCCCAGAGACCTACAGGAGACATGGTTTAGTGGGTTTTGCGGGCATGGTGGCATTGGGTATACGGTTGGACTTGATGATCTTTGAGGTCTCTTCCAACCATAATGATTCTATGATTCTATTCTAAGGGCTGCCAGGCATCAGCACAGTGCAAAACCAAAGCAATTTTCTCTGAAGCCCAAGACTTTGGACATTTTTGCAAATTCTTCTCTGCACAGAGCCAGTTTCTGATAGCCTTTGTGCCTGCTTTGCACAGTGGCTAAATGCATTATGGGCCAAAAGGGAAGTAGCTCCTCTTTTAAGGGTGCAATGCTGAGAGATGATGCAGGATGCTGCTCCTTCCCATCTCTATCCCTGTGTCCTCCTTGGTGAGCTGAGGTGTCCTTACAGAAAGTGGTTAAATACCAAAACGATGGGCTTGGCATGCGTGGGGATCATGGAGGAGGAAGAAGCAGCTTCACTCTCAAGTTGTGTACACACAGCACACAAGAGCAGAAAGCAGAAGTGCCCCAGGCCGGTTGTGATGGAGCTGGTTTGGAGCAGAGGCAGCAGCATCAGTGCATTGCTCTGCGCAGACTAATTAACTCCGGCAGCCAGGTGCTTAATACTTTGCGCACTCAGAGCCTTAGTGAGTTTGTCTGTTGAAGTGCATTCTTGCATACTGCTGATGGACCCAGAAGTACATTTATATATATTGCTTACCACCTGGAAAGCTACAAATCAGTTACTGATAAGTATGCCACTTCCAGCAAGATTAATGTTAAATTCCTCCTTTCAGATTGGCAATTTGCAAATTGCTAAATTAGATTTTAACATTCAAATACTCTTTTTTCATGTCACACTTGCAGCATCTTTGTTTTTATCACCTGATGATACTGTTTGTGTTGGTATTGAACTTTGAGGTATATTAATACAATACACGTATATTTCGGTGGCAATTTTTTATGATGACAACAGTTCTTATGAAATCTACTAGAAGAATGTATTAGAATAATTACAGAATAATGTAATCCATTACAGTGGGGTTTGTTTTTTGTTTTGAATTGGACGTAAGAAAGATATTTGTTTTATACAAGAGAAAATGGGCAATGCCATGCTACTCTGAAGGTATTTGATTGATAACTTCAGAGTTGGGATCTGAATTTTCCTATGGGCTGCCAATGATTCCTAGAAAATTAGGAAATAAGCAAGCACAAATGCATGATTATAAACCTGCGTGATCATTTCTGATTATCCATGGTAACTTTATATCTTCTACTCTGTTTTCTGATCACCTTGCAGTATTTAATCTGTTTATTATACCTCTGCCTTGAATCAGGGGAATTATAATATTTCTGGTTTAGGAAAACTTAATCCAATGTACTTAAAATGTTTTTTAAAATCCTATTAAAAGGAAAATAGCTAATTTTGGTGAGCCCTATTTCAGTGCAGAAAAGTTTCAGCCACCTCAGAACAGCGTTAGTCAGTTGGCAGACGAGTGTGGCCGAGTGCAGGGATGTGGTTACTGCCTTGAGGTACCACCAGCCAGCAGAGATGTTTTGCTGCATATCCCAAACTCAGGAGTGACCACCGAAGAACCAAAGATTGGTTCACTCCTGCTGTAAATGAAACTTTGGAAGTGCTTCATAATAGAACAGTGCGTTTTGGTCTGGTTCCTCACTTCCTCGCCTTTTACTATTTCTTTTTGAAGCATCAGCTTTATAGGCAAATGGTCACACCTGGGAAATTTTAATTTCCATGCTTATCTTCACTGGTTTACCAAGTATATTCTAGATGGTAAATTGTGATGGTGGGAGAGAGGCAAGATGTGAAGGGAGTGATATAGGCAATTATTTTTACTTCATCTTCTCTTATGCCTGTGAGGCTCCAGATTCCAGATTAGTGATCTCTCTATAGGCATGTTTGGAGGCTCCTTAACTTGTATTTGGGGGCAGAGCTGCAGTATTTGTTGATTTCTGTGTAATTGACTTGCAAGGTGATGGAGCGCTGGCAATTTAGCAAAGGCCTCTTCAGCCCCAGAGCACTCATTTTGTCGTGAGCGTAAGCCCTTGACGGTGCTTGCTCATCGCCTCCAGCACCTCCCTCCTTTGCCAAACCTCAGATCCCCCCTAAGCACGGTGGTGGGAGGAGACCTGCCAGGAGAGCTGCTGTGCAAATGGGGCACTAATGGTTTGCAAATCTGAAGATGGTTAACTGATCTGTGCATTCAATTAAGATGAGTTTCTCAGTTAACAGGCACCCTGGGAAGATATGAGTTACTTTCATTTCTGGGATTATGAGCACTTAATGAAGAAGACATATCAAAATTCTGCCTGTGTTGCATGAGATAACCCTAAAATACAGCACGGATTTTCAACTTACTCATCTAGCAAAAAAACTTGCCAGGTGAGAGGGAGAAATCAATGCTTGTATGAGTTCTCTTGCAGACAGGCTCATAGGGCTGAATGTAAAGTGGCATTGCATGCAAAGCTGGATTTTACTTTAGACTTTTCTTGAGGTCTATCACTTTGCTTGTGACTTGCCTATTTAAAATTATAATTCAAAATGTAATTTAAATAATCTTTACCATATTCTTTCTGTAAGACTTACAATGTGAGCAGAACATCCGAGAAAGATGGATGTATCTGACCAGAGGTAGAGACTTGGCTATCTGATGTATATATGCAAAATATAAACTAAACTCCAGCCAGTATCAGTATAGTTTCAGAAAAATGGCCAGAACGGTTCTGCTTTATACTGGTTAAGGACCTTGGACAAAGTGAATTTAAGATGAGTTTATGCTGGGCCTAAATGACTAATAAGCACATTCAGGAGAAGCAAGGAAAACAAATATTTCACACCAATTTCACACTGACTTTGCAGATAAATGGGAAGGATGTTTGTGGGGATGATACTTTCTTGTTGGGACTTCCCTTTGTATTGCAACTTCCATAAGGAATAGGCGGTACCACTGTGTCTCATTAAGTGTTGTAGCTAAGTATTAAGCTGAGCCAGCAGCTGACTGTGTCTTGGTGACCAGCCACCTGGAGAGGCACAGCTGCTTTCTCCGAAAGGGCAGGTCAGATCAGGGGCTGGAGTTTCCTACCTTCGTCTTATGTTTACCGAGATTGAGAGACTATATGTAACTATAAGCAAAAGTGATGAATGATGATATATCGGGGAGAAGCGAAAAGGCAGGAAGGACTATTTTCACCGGCAGACATCATCCATTTGCAATATTTTTGCCATGTAAGAATGCTTACAGAAGTGAGCTACCAAGGCGTGACACGTTCAGAATAACACCATGGGGATGAGCCTGCCACTGCCAGAGCAAATAAGTGTGCTGAAGGAAGCCCTCAACTAAACATGCCGTTCTCACTTGCAGTCCAAGTTATTAATGAAGGGGCTGGACTGGCTTTTCAGCAGTGGTGCAGAAATACCTGTAGATGAGGGGGGGAGGTCTGGGGGCTGATTAGCGTCCATGAAAAACAAGGTCCCTCTCCTGAGAAAGGCTGCTGGAAGAGAGGAGGAGACTAAAGGCATTGACAAAGATGTGTCTCTTCCAAAGTCTGCAGGGGTGAGGTGGATGGGAAACACACTTTTTTGAGTTTGGTTTCAAAAGACTGCTGCCAGGCAAAAAAAACAAGGTGGATTTGGTAGGTTTAGGTGCTGCACTGAGTACAAGGTGTGGGAGCAGGTGAGGATTTCATGCATATTCCATTTGCGTGCATGCACACACACAAAGCGTGGGAAGGAGCTGCTGAGAGGGGGCTGCAGCTGGAGTGAACCAGTCACCCCTCCTTGGCTGCAGATGGGCAGCTGAGCCCGTGCAGGGAAATGGGTGTTAGTCCACCTAGGCTGAGGAGAAAAATGAAGGCAGGTTCCCCGTTTGCTTGCTGAGATCTTTTCTTGGGTATAATCAGTGCAGTAAAGAACAACTTGGAAGTTTTCTTTGCCCCTTCTGATAGGAATAAGTGAAGATATTTTGCTTCTAGTACTGTATTGGTCAGGATCATTGCAGTCACTTCAGAGGGAGGGGAAAAATAAATTAGAATTATAGTTATGGGCCTACTGTACCTTGGTCATTGGTAGCTGGGTCATGCCATATTACTCCTTGTTTGTTTACTGACCGCCTCACCAGCTCACCTTGGTTAATTAATTAGTTTCAGTTAAATTACTTTCACATATGGCTAATTTTGTTTTTACCACTACCCAGTACCCTATTTGATTAAATTCAATCAAGCACATAGTCAATCACCTTTCTGCCAAAAAAAGAAAAAAAAAAAGTCATCGATGTGGTTTTCCATCATTTATAAATTACCTAGGAAAGCAACTGAGGAGGTGTTTACTTTGGTCCTGAGGTATGGCTAGTCGGTGCATGTAAGGCAAAAGCAAGACTGCATCTTTAAACAGGCTTGAATAAGGTTTCTTTAACTATTGAGCCTAACTCTGAGATCTCCCCTGCTGTGAGCCATAAGTTGCTTGTAGGCTTGTTCTAGAGAGTAATAAGTATTGTTGTTTAGCAATTGTGTTGTTGAAATTCAGCTCCACTATGTCTGACAGTATTTATCTAAAATACTTTCCCTGGTGCGTGCTCAAGTTCCAGTAAACCGTGTCTTATTGTGCGACCTTTTCATTTTCCAGTGAAAAGGGATCAGCTCGTCAGATAAAAGCTACAAGCTGGAGTACAGGAAAAATGCGTGCTCAGAAAATCCGAGCATGATTGAAAACAAGATGTGTTAAATCAATGCAGTTTATCGCCTGCCTATTCCTGGCAATTGCTGTTCTAAGCTCATTCTGAGCACACACTAGATGATAAAAGTATAGTGTCACAGTGCTCACTGGGGTGTGAGGGCAGGGAAACATGTTTATCAGACAGGCTGGTATGATTATTTTTTTTTTACCTCAGATAACAGTTATTGTCAAAATTTTTGCAAAAAAAACCCTGAACAATTATAGAAGCAGGTGATATAACTACTGCTAAAATCTGAGACTACCAAGAGCTCTCAAATTATACATTTCTATTTAAATGTTACAAACTAGCAAACAACAAACCCAACTGTTTTAATTTTAAACAATTTGCTGCATCATTGAGGATTTAGCCAGAATGATGCTTTTGCTTTCAAGTGAGTAGCCTTATCGCAATTTCATGTAGACAAATCAAAGCTAATGTTTAGAACTATAGATGTTTGGAAACTATTGTTTTCTCAAGGGATTTAAGCTTAGTTATGGAGAGGAATTAAAGACCTAAATTAAACCTCATAGGAGGTCAGTCCCTTCCAAGAACATCACACCTCCAGTGCCCATTACTGCTGGGCACAATTCATCTTATTTTTATGATTCAGCTCTACTTGTATTTCTCTGTGAACTTCATTTGCAGAGATTTTGGATGTAATAGCTGATGTTTTTCCAGTTTTCTCCCTTGAAGATTCTTTTTTTCTCTGACCATAGTGCACTTGCACATCGGAAGTCTACAATTTTGAGAAACGGCCAAATTTAGGCTAAGATGCTTTCTGATAGGAAGGGCTTTGGCATTCAGACAGGATACTGAGTTTTTCATTCATGCATTCCCTGATAATAATTTTTTTTTATGATGTGAAAATAACATAAGAAGTAGCAGAGTTAAAAGTGAGAGAAAGAGAGGGTTTATTCAAAAGAAAATATTTCTGCATACCAAGATGTTACAACAATGGTTTTCAATTCTGTCTACTCCAAAGGAGTTTGTGAAGGGTGACAAAAAGAAACAACTTCCTGTATGTTATACAAAATTATCTCTATGACAATTTTAAAGGTGTCTGCACTTACATTGTAGAATTTGAGGAGTCCATGCAAAGGAAAAGTGCTGAAAATATGCATAGTAAAAAATGAAAGAAAGGTTACATGAGGTGACATTTTAGCATTTCCTATGCTCTGTATGGTACAGCTCTTCATCTGTTTCTTAGCCAACAGTTTAAAAATAAACGTCTTTATTTTTAAAATGGTTTTAAGTAGATCTAAATATAGATCCTATAGCTAACCTTAGGCACCCATTATTTTAAATCTTGGCTTGTATGCGTTTTTGTGCTTGTGTGTATGTGTACATATGTACCTATTTATTTAAATGAAGGGGTAATCCATTGAGAGTTAGCCATTTTCAGTAAATTTTTTGCTGCATGCTCATGTGCATTACCAGAATGTGTCTGACAAATAGGAAAATGTTCACATGTAAATGCTGTTCTTTCCCTTTTTATAATGACTGCAAAAGATGCATCAATTAACCTAGATGACTAGAAGAAGTAACCAACACGCATTAATTTCTTTCTGGCCCTCTGTATACATATCCCCAATGAATTCTACCAGCCTGTTCTGAAATTGGTATGTTTAAATTCCAGTGCCTGAAACTGGACTCTGTTTCAGACTCCCTTAAGGCCAAATCTTCCCCATTAGACAAGAGGTCAGTGCAGTCAGGGGAAGAAGAAACTGTGAAGCTCAGAAATTGTTTTGACTTTTTTTTTCAAGCTGGATTGCAGGTTTCTAAGAGTGAACATTCAGAGTTAATGTATTTTGAGAAATCAACACATGATTCTTGCTAATAATTTATTAACTTTCATAAAAATTTGGGCTCAAGACATGCATTCCTTGCATCTTCAGCACCCCCACCAGCTGCAGAGACTGACCTAGGTGGGAAGGGTGTAACTCCTCTCATTCTTAGTTGCTGGAGAAAAATTGTTATCAGGAAGAAAATATCACGCTGTCTATCATGTTTGTAATAACATTGATGAACACAGTGGAGCTGCCTCAAATGCTGGCCTATTACATCTTTAGTTCAAATAAAGAGCAGCCACTAGGGAAACTCAAGAGATCTAGGTGTTAGATTTATCATTTGACTCAGGTCTGCATTTTTCTTACTGCTTGGCACATGCATATGGTGTCTGTTTGGGCATTACATGGCAATAAAATGGTAGGAATAAAATATAATATAAAATAAGATACAGGAATTACGTTTCGGATAGCTCTATCTCCTTCTATTTCTCATTTAAAAAAATGACATCATGTCAGTTTGATTTTAAAAATGGAAATTCAATGAACAAGAATATGTTTAAGTGAGGGAGTACTGAGACCAGAAAAGCAAGGAAATTCTGAGTTAGCACTGGAAGGGCCTTTCTAGTTCAAACCTTTCTGTGCTGGCTCTCGCTGTTCCACCCGCTTCCGTTTTCCATTGCTTGTGGGAATAAACACTCCAGGGAAAGTCGGTGGAAAGGAAACTTTATAAAAAGCAAGCCAAGTTCACAACAACAACAACAACAACAAATATCTCAAACGCTTGCATGTTTTCATTTAACGGCCTTTAATTAGCAAAGGAATAGTCTTTGCAGGGAGATTTGCAAAACAGACTTCTTTTCATTTGATGATGGGGTTTTGAAGTGGGTTTTTTTTGCTGTCTTTGTAGAGCAGGCGTGAAGGGGCCACTATGTGTAGGAATTGTTTGGTAGGGTTTGCTTACAGCATGCCATATCAAGATGTTGCTTTATAATATCATCCATTGTTAGTATTGCTGTATTGCAGAGCCTTAGCAAAGCATTTTGGCACCTGGAATTTGATATTAATACGATCTGTCCTGTCCTATCCCTATCTCCCAGAGTCAAGGTTTTATTTTGTTAGAGTCAGGGGCTTCTAGCAGAAATCACCCAGAGCTTGGAGACAGAAGCCACAGGCTGTTAGCGAAGGCAAATACCTTGGATCAGCTCCATGGCAGCATCTTGCGTCTATGAGAGGCAGGAGCTCCTGCTTTCCATCTCCTCATAGAGTCCATGCTCGATAAGAGTGGGAAGTTGGAAGCCACAACGTTTCGCGTGACTCCTCTCAGTTGTCGCCGCCTGCACCCCATACTGCTGTTTTTCAGCGGTGTGGAAATACAGACAGGAGCACAGATTAAAAAGGGAGAGAGCTGGTTATAGAGGTGGGCATCTGAGTTGATGGAAGAAGAGGCCAAATGTTCAGGAGAAAAGAAATCCTTAGCTGTAAAGCCTCTCTGAAGATGCTAAGATTGCAAGACTCCTGTTGAAGAGTCTGCCTTCTTAGCTGCCCTTGATTTTATTTAAAATATTTATTCTTTGTACCTTCAAATATTCTGACCTGATTTGATCTGGGCACAGAGAGCCATATTAAATGTGTTCCTGGGCTGGCCTTCATTGTTGTGACAGTGCTGCAGCATTTTTGCATGGATTTCTTCATGCTCTTTTGTGGCTATGGGTTGTTGAGATGGGTAACTTTGTGTGTCTTGGCCACAGAGTCAACTTTTATTTACACTTTGATGAAGTTTCTCTCATCAGATGGTAAAAAACTCAAAACAACCACATTGTAGACCCCAAAGCCCCATCTCTTTGACATTATAGTTCAGGAGTTGTCACTAGGTGTCTGAGTTTGCCATAGAGCCAAATTTAAAAAATGGATTTGTGAGAATGCAAAGGTAGAGTCTAAAGAATCTTCTTCCATTCCACTGTTGTATCCACAACCTCCTGAACATAATCTGAAGCCAGTATAGCTCTGTGCTTCTGCAGGTCCTTCTTACCTCCTCCAAACTCTCCCCCACGATGCGTCTGCCTTCCAAGAAAAACAGCGACTCTCTGGTGCACCACCACAGGAGCGAACACTGTGGGACATTTAATTCCCATGTGCAGCTTTTCCCGGGGTGTTTCACGTCAAACAATCAAGACCAGATTTCTCATCTGGGATAGGGACGGTCAGACCTGTGGACCTGAGGTCAATGTTTTTGTAGCCTTCAGCCTTTTTTTGCTTCTGTTATTTGAGCCCTTAGAGTGCTTTCCCTTTCCTTGCAGACTTTTCCACTGGAAAAGCATATGGGAAGTTCATAGGTCTAAGTGCTGCTTTCTCATTGGTTTTGGGTCAAACAGAATGAAAAAGAAACAAGGGCTGAAAAATAAAAGGAATAAATGAAACCATGAATGCATGGGAAACAAATTAACTGGATATGTTTTACGTTTTGAAATATTTCCATAATGCTTCTATGTAGTGTGTGTTTATTTTTCTTTGAATAATAATGTTAAAATGTGTCTAATTCAATTACTCTCTGCATTCACTGAATGAGTTTTCCTTGGTGAAGAGTTCTCCTACACTACCCCAAGCTACAAATTCCATATGATATTTGAACAGGTCCTTTTAATTGCTGATATTAAGTGTCGATCATTCTGCTGTAAGTTGGCAGCGTGGCCAGAGAAACAAATTCCTCTCTCAGATACATCAGACAGTCATTCAATTAACGACCAAAGCTTTATTGACACAGTAGGAATTCATTATGTGAAATATTAAAAAAAGCCCTACACTGACTGAAAAAAAAAAAAAAAAAAAAAAGGAAGAGGAGAGAGAGAAAGAGGCTTTTAAAGACGGTGGACTATCTACAGGTAGTTATTAAAATTATTCGTGCTGAATTTGAAATTATAGTTATGGTGGAAACATTTTTCTCAGAGGCATAAGCAGCATTTCTGTTGAAAAATAAGTTGGACTTTGAAAAGGTGAATATAATGTACACATCCTTATTTCCATAGACATTGTGCATTTTCTTGATTAAAACCCTTAGATTTTATGAGTTATGGCTTTAGACTTGCTGCATAAAGAGCTTCATGGCTTATTCTGTTAGAGTCTAATTTGAAAGAAAGTTCTTCCTCAAGGGTTTAAGAAGTAATTCATACAATGGTAAGAATAATAAATATTGTGCCTTAACTCATACACTAGGATAGATAGACAGATTTTGTACACCTGGGTGTAATTTTAGTTAATTCACACAAGAGACAGGCTGAAAGTTTATTGTTTGGAAGGAGAAAAATGGCTTAAATCTTGTATTTGCAAAAATGATTATATTAGCTTAAATGAAAATGCTACTCTATTAATGGCTTCAATAAGCTTTGCATTTGGAAAAGTATTTTAATAAAAAGTTACCTGAAGTTTACTGCAACTTAAAATATGTAAGTGAGGGAAAAGTACTTACTTTGATTTATATGTCTTCTGGAGGTGTAATTATTGGCTTTTTACTCACCTATGTAAAACAATGTACTTTTGTAAATGGATTTCTGGCCACTTTACTCTTTTTTTTTTCACATAAAAAGTAAGCACTGTCAATCAAAGAATTTTAAGGTTTATTTCCTCTTTAGAAATGATTGATAGCCTTTTAGATTTACAAGTTGACAAGTTAAAGGGTTCTATTGGTATAATTATGTACTAAATTCACAGTCTTTCAATTTAAATGTCCTTTTAAAACCACAAGATTATCATACCTGTATTTTGAAAAGTGGGCCAGTCAGTTTGGGTTGGTATACAAATTGCTTCCATTAGCCTTGGGACCTATTTGAATTTAGTACAGTTTTTTAAAGTTAGTGGTACTTTCAATAGTACTATTAAAATTTAGGGTAATGGGGATGCATTTTAAGTACAGTATGTGTTAGCTTGTTTTTAATGTATGGATGTCAAGAACACAAATAGAGAGTTTGTATTTCTTATTGATTCTTTTTTTGCAATCATGGAAAAAAAAAAAAAGGTTTTTGAATTAGAGCACTGGGAAACACATTATTGTCAATGGGCTTCAAAGGCTGAGACCAGGCGCGCACGTACTGGGGACGGAGGCAAAACCTTGCATGAAGGTGGTGTCTGACCTTGTCTGTTAGCTGCCACTAACGGTGGCCTGGGCACTGGCTCTTCTGCAATGTCAGGAGATCAGAATGTCACGTTTTCTTTGGAGTTTTGCTGGCTACTGACACAGGAACTGATGTGGTCTTAATACTGAAGGTGGGGTTAAATATTTAAATGGGGCTCTTTCTTTGAGATGTGACTAATTATATTTAACTTGGATTATAAATGAACTGAGGAATGGAGGGCTGATATCATCCAATCTGTGGTTAGATGTTCAGGCAACTAAAGATTTCTTTTTTCATTTTATCTAAGATTGAAGGAATTGAACAGTTATAGACTAATGAGCAATATTTGACAACTACAGTTGAGGACCCAATCCTGCAAATTGCTGCATGCAGCCTCTCCCCACCATTGAAGTAAAGCTGAAGCTATTTGAAGCAGAAAGTTTTCAGTATCTCTCAGAGGATGCTTGATGCCTTGTGTGATTGGACCATAAAATTAACATTTTTTTTTGGTCATTTAGTTCAGAAAATACTCACAGGAAATACTCTGTGGATTTCAAATGTGTTGAATGTGTGGGAAGATATAAGAAAATGACTGCTATCTCTGGAGGGATTTCAGAACTGGCCTCCATTTATAATATTGCAGGATTTAGTAACTACTTTCCCAAAGGATGTAAAGGGAAAATGGCCATAAACTAGACTGAATTAGAGAAGTAACACATTTGACAGAACCACACTAAAATCTTCTAACATATTTGCAAAAGAAATGTAAATTACAATTGTAGGGCTTTTTTTAATCTACTCAGAGAACAGCTATTATTGATAATAAATATAAATAGCAGTAAATTAATTTATTGCAAAATTTGAAGAAGGTCTAAACTAAACAGGCCCATGATGAGAAGCCATGTAAGGAAACTCAAAGGTAATGAAACTGCGGATATAGAAACCCAGGTACTGTGATATTTTCTGCAAAACTACACAGCAGAGTGGACAGCATGCAGACAGGATGTGAAAGAAAACGTGGAAAAAAGGCCCAACCATCCAAAATCCAAAAAGGGCACAAGCAGGGGAAAAGCCGTATTCTCACCCCTTCTGTACAATGACCTGAATATAAATAAAAGATCAAATTCAGATATTCCTGAAGGGAAATGCATGGAAAAAAAAAGAGGAGACTAGAGTGATGTCATGATCTCTGGGGCAATAAAAAACTTCTGAAAATAGCCCAGAAAGTAAAATCCTGAAAGATTTCTAAACTGGTGTTACTATAATACTGTAACTGGAATTTCAGGGTAGGCTCAGAAGGTTCCTTTTTGATATTAGAGAAATGCTGAGATTCTTCTGAACTGTGTGCCTCGCCATCAGCCACACACTTGTTTCACTGCTGTTGGGTAGATCTGGATTCCCCTACACCACCTTCCTTCTGCCTCAATTTGCAGTAGCATCACTGGGCCGGCTGTGGAGTTGGGATTTACTGGAGGTCCAGGAGGATATAAAAATCTGACCCTTTGGTGCCAGTGGGACCATCTGCTGTAGAAATGTCATTTGAAAATAAAAATTTAAATGGAACAGTTTCTCTAAAAACTGGACTGTTCTGTGGGATTGTTTATGAAACACCAATTAATTAAAAACAATCCAGGGATTAGATATTACTTTCATGATAACAGTGTGGTCTGGCTAAAGATCTTTAATGTTAAGAGTATGAAGAAATGTTCTCTTCACTTAAAAGGTGGAAGTATGGACAAATTGTGCCATGTTGATCAGACTGATGGAGTTGTGTAACTTGCTGTGGAATAAACATCATTGAGACACAGGAGAGTGCTTACACAAGTGAGATTGGGAGATATAACTTGATGCTAAATCTCTTTGCAAGAATCAGACGGCACCATTCTAGTCACATAATAAAGTTCATAATAAAACCATCATAAAGGTGCAGGATATATTAATAATTTAGTAGGCAGACCTTGTACAAGAAATAATTTTTTTTACTATTAATAAGCTAAGATAAATTAAGAAAAACTTCAAAGTGACCCAAAAATGAAAAAAAAAAATTAGATTTCCTTCCTACCAAAAAAAAGGCTGAAAATACAAAAATCCATATTGGAAATTTTTTTTTTTTCATTTAACCCAAAAAATTGCAAACAAATTGCTGTAGAAAATTTCATCATCTCTATTGGCATGGGAGAGTCAAGATGTGCTGTTGTTTAGAGATGCTTGAGAATGCTTGACTCTTGTTCCAGTTCAACAAAGCACTTAGGAAATTTTAAGCACATGTTGAAGTCTCACTAACATCTGAGTTTTAAAGTGATCATATGACTGGAAATATAGCTAGAAGGTCATTCAGTGCAGTCCCCTGTAATTATAGGCAATCATACAAAAAACATAATATGCTCAAATTTGCTTTGCTGAAAGCAAATGGGTTTAAGTATGTGCTTACAGATAAGCGTGTGCTTAAAGGCTTGGCACAATCAGAGCTTCGATTAATGCAGGCAGACCAGCATTTTCATGAAGATTAAAGTGTTCCACTTTCACCATTTCTCTCCTCCATTTTCTTGGACAAGGACTGGGGAGAGATGACCTAAACCCATATATTTTTATATATTTTTTTAATTCATTAAGTCTTATGGATCAGTTTAGTGCTGATCAGAGCCTGAGTCAGGCTGCTAAAGTCAGTGTTGATGAGGAAAAAAAAAAGCCTCTGCCAAGACAAATGCCTGTAGTTCACAACAAAATTATATGTGATCATTGCACATGGAGCATATTAAATGTCTAATAGACTCTGGAACAAGACTCCCTAATAGTTACTTCTTTTGTCTTCCAGTCACAAAGGACCTTCCTTGTAATATGAAAGCAGGAAAAAAACCAACATGAAACATGGGGTGCAAAGTGTTTGTCAAATTAATTTCATCACAGCTTTCAGAGATAATAATTGCTTCCTATTTGGAAGATGTATGCAACATCCTCAATCTTTCTAGCAACCTTGTTTTAGGAACTCAAGTGAGAAGGTTTGCATTGCTGTTTGAACCAAAGCCTCAGAACCAACCTCAAATAGCATTTGAACCAAGACTTCATAGTCAGTGTTGATTTCAGTAAAAGGAGATTTTGCTGTGATCCTTCCCTGGTCTTGCAATGCATTGCCAATTGCTATGCATTTGTCACATCACAATGTTGTTTGTTGTTTCAGCTCTGAATGAACCCACCATTGACTATGGTTTCCAAAGGTTACAGAAGGTTATACCCCGGCACCCTGGTGACCCCGAACGCTTGCCAAAGGTCAGCACAAAGTTTATTGTTTTATTAAATATGGTAAAGCTGGTTACTGCATGTTTTTGTCTGAAAGTGCAAGACTCTGTAAATATAACGGTCCTGGTTTGGTACCCAACCCAGATAAGCTGAAACAGAGGCATGACCAATAAAGCCCAATCAGCAACTTTCATTGTAGGCTTATGAGACTTCTGTGACTTTCTGAATCACAGCTAACTCAAACAGATCTTGTCTTTCTTAAAAGCAAATCTTACTCTGTGTTCTGAAGTACTTAACAAAGAACACATTTTTGTTTGGTATTTTGGTAACTGAGCAGCTTATTCATAGAAGAATGACGCTTCTTCGTTTTGGTATCACAGAAGTACTTGCCGTTATAATTTTGAGAACTTCACCATTGATAAAATCAAGTTATTTGGCTTTTCAGGGAATGTGTGTCCACTGCTGCTGCACCATGTATTGGTTTAGGATAATAATTATTATATACTGCTTTATTTCAGGATTGCTGAAATAATTAGAGCAGTGTAGTGAAGTGATTTGGTGTTTGTTCCCATCAAAATTAGTGGAAGATTTTTCTTTATTTCTGTCAACTAAGAGCTGAGGAAGAAACAGAATAGTTCACATAGGCTTCTAGTACTTCTGTCTTGAACTGTGAAAACACTGTATGGATCTGTACTCACATCTGTTCTTGCTACCTTGCCATACTGTAATTTCTCTGTTGAGAATGTGCAGTGAGTTTTGTGATATGCTAGAGAAAGAGGTGGGGTATTTGAAAAAGCATTGCTTTTTGCCACAGGAACACCGAGCAATAGCATGCATGAGCTGGGGTCACTGTATGTGACCAACTGTCACGGTGTGTTTTATCTGCTCTAGCATCACAACTGTTAGTGAGTGAGTTGGGGAGTCAAATAGGCCAAGTATGCATATTTGAAGAACGCTGCCTTTGACTTATGGAAAGGAAGATGTGAATTTGCAGACTTGAGACAGAGAACAAACTGGGCTTTGGTGCCTTAGGCCAGATCCCTCAAATAATGCACATCCAGTATAGCCTTTGTGACTGGGTAAATGTTGTGACCTTGCTTCTGTAGCTTCCTGAGCTGTCAGGAGGCTTTCATCAGCGATTGTTCTGGGCTTTGATTAGTTAAATTTCTAAAGTGTTTCAAAGGTGAGAAGATTTCATAAACACCGTAACTTATTTTGTTTTATTTCTTGACGGAAGTAAAATTCAGTATGTGATTTTTTTACAGGCTTGTTAAGTCTTTTATCTTTGCCTAGGAAGGCTGTACACTGTGGTTTCAGGGTCAATGATGTGTTGTCCTTCCCTCTTACCACCAGAGAAACATGCTGTCCTGGAGAGTTACATTTTACATTGGCTCTGTTCACCCTCTACAAGCTGTCCCTTTCTCTGACTTTTGGACAGATTTGCAGCAGGACACAGCTTTCATAGGCTGTCAAATTTCTCTCCAGAGGTACAACCTTTTCCAAAGAAAGAGAGCATCCTTCTGTAGGGGCTCTTTCATCTGTATTGTGCCTCTGCTGCCAAATGTGCACATGGAGAAAAATTGTTTCTCAGAAAATAAGAGACCAGCCTTTGCTAGGCACCAGGCATTTACAAAGCCCAAAACGAATGCTGCAAAACTTCCCCAAACCCAGTGTTCCAGCTGACTAGTAGATGGCCATGGTTTTCCTCTAAATCAGGAAATTCAAGTAAAATAAGACCGAGTAATTCCAAGTTGGGTTATGCAGCTGAGGATTCTTGTGCATCACCAACTTCCACAGGTATTGGGCTCCCTTTCTGGTGCCCCTGGCACTGGGGGGTTCCCCAGCAATGCTATTTTGTGCCGGTATGGGAATGCAGCCATCAGGCTGAGCACCCTCCTCTTTCCGATTTAGACTGAAACTGTTACCACACTGATAACCCCACGTTCCTGCTATCTAGTGTCACGGCACATAGAAACAGGCAGAAGAAAGCTCCATCTAGCTCCATATCCTGACTCCACCATTTAGCAGGTATTTATGGATAGGGTAGGAGAAAGAGGGTTAGTACTGAGTCATCTGTTCCCTCTTATACCCTCTTGGCTTAATGTATTTGTTCTGAGTATCTTTTCAAGCTATTTTTTCAAATCTTTAAATCAAGGCAAATTGTGGTTATATATGCAGAGTTATGATGTGATGGCCTAAAAACCGAAGTTATTGCTTAAGGACTGAACAAACTCAGTGTAGAAACTCGTATCACTGTGCAAGGTTAGAGGGAAACGGGATGAAGAGGACCTTTTTTTTTTTGTCTTTGGGTAATTCCTTCTGTGCAAGCTTGAAGGTTGGACCTCAAGTTCAAGACTCATTAATATGCCACACACAGAGGCTGAGTGCAGCAGGGGTTGGCACATGTCGACTTCTGTATTTGAGGCACTGATGGTTCAATTCCCAGCATCGCTTGCTGGCTCCAGGATCATAATCAAGGACACAGTGAGTCTCTGTGCTGGGTGAGCACTGCACAGCGCTCTTCCCCATGTCATTAAACCAGGAAGGGCTTTGGCAGTATTCCACTATAGACAATTCTCAGTGGCTACTTAGAAGAGAGTTGGAAGCCATATGGCTTCCACAGTGGAACCACAGGCGGAGAGGGCAAATGTATGAGAGAGGCAGAGAGCGAGACAGAAGAGAGGAGAGCAGTGCTCAGAGCTTTCAATATCCTTTTCTCCATTTTCCCTGTTGTCCTGCCGGTGCATCATCACTTTCTGTTCATTAAAAAGCTTGTACTTATGCATTAAATAAATAAGCCAAAACACATTTCTATAATTGCTGCTAGGGTTTGTGGCCATTATTCCATTGAAACATTACTGATGAATTAGAGATCTTTCAAGAAACAGAAATGGTTATAATTTTTGTGTTCATAAGGGCATGCAGTCCTTCCCGTGGACCAACAAGAGCATTCTGCTGTGTGACTTATCCCTGCAGTTAAGGAGAATCGTTGAGGCCCTCAAGTGAGTGTTAGCACATGCTCTGCCCTCCAGAGTTGAGGAGTTAACAGACATATCTGTGTCAGCAGGCACTTCTAAAACCATTGAGGCTATTTGAGAAGTTTGATCTCCACTAGTTTAGAACCAGTAATTTCAGAAGTGCTCATTGTTCATACTTGGGAAGATTTTTTTTTAAATGTTCCAGCTATCTGCTGGAAGTAGGCAAAGAAAAAAGCCAGATTTTTTTTTTTTTCTGTCTCCCAGTGCTTCAGTAACCAAATTCCAGTGGAGAATGTCCTCCCATAGTGTGGTGAAGAGGAGCACCTGAGAACTAGGGTCTTTGGACTGCTAGCCTGACAGCTGATGTAGAGATGTGTTTAAAGTAGAAATGCAATATATAATTTCTGGAGAAAAAAGAGTGGCAGCTGGGCAATGGAGCCAGCTATGGGCCACAGTCCTGTTCTCTTCTTGTGCAGAGCAGGTCAGGGAAAGCAGCCAGTGTAGGATTGTCACTAGCAGATGTGCATGTCTGTACATACACACACACAAGCACAAACACGTGCATAGGAGAGACAGGCAGTATAGAGGTGGTGGGATTAGCACTCAAAGCTTGGAGTGAGATCAAGTACCAGGAGTGTGCTGGGCAGTATAATCTTTCCTTTCTAATGCGGAGTGGTCAGAAGTAGTGTTCCCCAGGGCTAGATATTGGGGCCAGTTCTGTTTAATATCTTTATCATTAATCTGGATGAGGGGATTGAGTGCACGCTCAGTAAGTTTGCAGATGACACCAAGTTGGGCAGGAGTGTTGAT
>NW_009603217.1:54524-82189 GCF_000690535.1 Cariama cristata
TGGAACAGGCTGCCCAGGGAAGTGGTGGAGTCACCATCCCTGGAGGTATTTAAAAGATGTGTAGGTGTGGTCCTTAGGGACGTGGCTTAGTGGTGGACTTGGCCATGTTAGGTTAACAGTTGGACTTGGTGATCTTCAAGGTCTTTTCCAACCTAAACAATTCTATGATTCTAGGAGGCAGATCAGAGGAAACAAGAGATCTCTGGGGAGAAGTGAAAAGAAATACCATGATGCTAATGTTAAGAAATTGTATTGTTGTCCTGTAGAAGCAGCCTGTAGAAAGCCTGCCTGTGGAGCTGGGGAATAATCCTGCATGTGTGCATGCAATTTCTCTGCCTCGTGTTTGCATGTGTGCATACAAATACACGCTTATTATTGGTTCTTGTATACATAGTGGCAGTGGAAATCACTAAAGAGTTCAGTTCACAACAACATGTTGAGTCTGTTGAGGTTCATTCATGTAACTACCCTACAATCCTTAAAATAAACCCCTGGCAGATATGTTGCGCTTCCGCAATTTTGTTAAAACTCCACAGCTATAGCTGTAAACAGTTTCAACTGTGAACTAGATTTGAAACACATCCATCCTAAATGGTTTAATAACAATGATTCCTCTTTATATGCAATTTCCTAGAATTTATTTGCCATTTTCACCACTCTCACAACTCATCACTTGTATTTAAATTAAGAACAAGATTGTTCACTCTGTGTTTGAGAAGCGAGTCATTGCATCGACCTCCTCTGTGATCTGCCGTCCTCTCCTTCCCAGCCTGTTGCTTAAATGGTCTCTCTAGGAGACCCCTTATCCTTCCTGAAAGAGACCTTTACCTAGGTTTCTCTTCATGTAGATGAAAGTGGAGCCTCTCTTTCTAGCACACAGGGGCCTCCCTGCTGAGCAGAGAGCACACGTAACCAGGCTCCTCCTTCCCTTCAGCTCCTTTTCTCTGGTCAGTCATTAGACGCCCCCCCCCCAAGACATATCCCACCTCCTTGTTTAGGACACTAATAGAAGACAGGTGGTTATTAGGAACCAGTGGCTGGCAAAAGCAGTTGTCTTTTCCCATATGAAATCCTGCAGATCTGCCCTTTATCCATTGTGACATGGGTATTGTTTATATTGCAAAGAAAGGTGGTCTCTAAATGTGGGTGGGTTGGCTCAGGCTTGCTAGCAGAGGTTAAAATAGCAATGAAGACAAGGCAGCTCAGGTTTGCTGCTTCAGACAGACCCAATAGAAACTGCAGAATGGATCTCCATCTGCTAACTCAAGATACTATATTTTAACCTAAGTTAGTCCTTTTCAGCTGATTTTTTTTTTCCTCACGCAGTGTAACCAGAGGGTTGTTAGAAAACTTTTATACTAAGTATGGGTACTAAGTAAGGGGGAGCATATGAAGAGCAGCTGTTGGAGTTCATCTCTATAGCAAGGAGGACATGAGATGTGCTTGGCAGTTTCTGCACTGTACTGTAAAATTTGTAGGAATGTGAGACCAGAGTTAAGATTGGTATTGAACCCTTAACAGTTGGGTTTTTTTCATTTCCTAACAATTTGGGCATTTAGTTGGTTGAGGGTCTTGTTTGGATTTTTGGGGTTTGGTTTTCAATTTATCCTGTTGAAAATATTCAGGGAGAGAGTTTCAAAGATATTGAGAAGACGACCAAGATGCCTGAGGCTGCTATGAAAGTATCACTCTTATGGGGTGGTGCATGTCAGAGGCATGTCTGGGAACATGCAAAGAGTCTGAAATGAGAGAGAGCTAAGAGACAGAGCCACTCTGCTCGCTGAAGGGCAGAGCCACATACAAATGGCTGGCAAGGAGCCCTTTCCTTTCTGAAGGTCAACAGTGTGCATACACATTTCAGTGAGTTTTCTTTATAAGTGGGTCAGCATTTACTCAGCAAATGATTAGAGCAGATGGTGTAATTTAGAATCTATGACAAAACTTTTAATAGATCAGGGCTAACATGATGACAAGGAGCTCTATGCCATTCTCCATTCCTGATTCCTGCTTTGCCTTGCGGTAAAAATCATGCCTGGGATTGGCTTTTCTAGACCGCACATTCCATCTGAGCAACTTGAACCACTTGTTTGAACAACCTGTACGAGGGCTCCCCACATTTCTCTGTTCCTGTATCCTCGTTGTTGTTGTTATTAAATACAACAATTAACTGAGGGTAGCAGGAAGATATCAAACAGGTAAACATGGTCCCTTGGAGGAGCAGAGCTTTTGAAGGAAAAAGCCACAGTTTGAAGAAAGTAACAAAGGCTGCATTTGTGTATTTTGCTCCATGGAGCTGAAAATATCTAGTAAATTGATCCCGTGGGAGTAATAAATACACATTACTTTATCTTGTACTTCATGTCCTATACCCCTGAGCCTTGATAGAACAACACCACTTAATAGACTTAAAAAAAGAGTAATTACAGTCATTGGTTGTGTGATATTTCAGCCCTTCCAGCCCTGCCTGACCTTCTAATTTAGCTCACCGTGTCTAACTAATGCATTTATATTCATCTTTTATGAAGCATGTGTAGTACAAAATTGACTTTGCAGCCTTTAGCAAGCTGTGTCTTACCAGGTTTAGGATCTGGTTAGTACAGCGTACTGTATAGCATATGTACATTTACAGCAGAATCTTGCATACATATGGTTCTGATCAACTGTTACTTTTTATTCTTTTGGAAATAAATAAAAAAAAATATTATTCCATTTCATCCTCCCCTCCCCTTTTTAAAGCTTTTATTCATTGCGGCGTTATTTACAGCTAAACATGCAGGCAGAAAGATGCAAGCATTTTTAAAATGATTACCACTAATGTTTCTACTTGTCAGAAGTGCTTAAATTTTCCTGCACTTTGTCTAAAAACTTAGCACTTTTACCTTTTAAGAATTACAAATTTATAAGATCTTACCAAGCTGATTTACAAACACAGCTGACAGTTTATGATGAATGATGTTGCAAAATGTACAATATGTTTCTCTGTCATTTCTATGCATGTATATATTAAGAAGAAGATTAAGAAGAGAGAGAACCCCCCTCTGAAAGAAACCCTTGAGTTAGAGAGCGCACACACAAATCTCTCTCCTGCGTTTCCTCATAACTTCCTGCTCACTTCACTCATCCAGTAGAGCACAATTGTTCTCTGTGCATTTTCTCCCACCATATGGTATCCTCATTACCATACACTAAGGGTCCATATGGGGAACTTGTGAAGTGAACTGTATTCATTTTAACTGCCAGATGAGCAGCCTTTTGCTTTGCAAGCTTAGCTTAAGTCATCTGCTGTCTTTATGTTGTTATGGCAACACAGCACCAATAAAAAATTCTAATCTACTGTAAGTGTCTGGGATCACAGCATTTTAAATGCTTGCCGTAACTGTCCTCTAAGTGAAGATGCTTGTTCTTTTAGTATGACAAAGGGTTATTGTCAACTCCAGCAGGTGGCAGTAAAGAAATTGTTTCTTTTTTTTCTTTAACCTTTAAAAAAAAAATAATTTCTTTTTTCCCCCATCTCCCCCCACCTCAAAAAGTCCTAGAATTAGCACTATGCTCAATCCTCTACACTTCCTAGGATTTCTGATGCTGAGCTCAGAATTGCAGGTGATACTTTTAAGTTGCAACTCAAATACTAAAGGTAGTAAAATCCGGAACTCTGGTTGCAGCTCATGCACTTTACTGACAGAGATGCAGGCTCAAGTACCGCTTCACTGGGATTCTGAAGCCTCCATAGCCACACAGCTAGTTCAGTTTTGGAACTGTTTTTTAGCTATGTTTCCAAACTCCCAAATCAAACACAAAGCTAATTAAGAATATCCTGTAGTAATGGAAGTAAGCAGCAGCATCCTTAAATATAAATCATTTTCACCTCCGCAGGCCACATGATATGTTTCATCTCTGTCTCTCTGGCTGTATTGAAAGTGAATGTTTGTAGTCTCAGTTCATCAGTTCACATTAGCCTCATGCTGAATATTTAAACACAGAACAATTTGAACACACCATGAAGAGAGACAGTGACTGCACTTTCACTTGGAACAGCAAGAGCTCATCTAATAATAATTTAGTAAATCAGCCATTTAGTGGCTCAGTTGTACACTGTATTGTGCCAAATAATATTCAGTTCAACTGTATGCTGGTGAAATTGAAATTCAGACTCCAGTCACGTGGCACTTTTTTGCTCAATGGAGAGATGAAATGGAAAATCACCCTCCCAACAGACTGTTTGAATGTTGTGATTTATCAAAAATATAGCAGAGTGACAATATAAACAGGATTTGGTTGTATGTGGTACAATCTGTTCTAATTAGGCTTTTATTATTGTGATTTCTTCTGCACAGATTATTTGATAATTCAGGATTTGCATTTACATCTTCAGTATATTTTCTATATGGGCAGACAGCAGATATGCATAGTTACAGTCCTTTAAGGCCCAGTCCTGTGGGAAGTGTGGTGAGACCTTTATTGCCATATTTTGAGCCCTCGCTTACAGGGAACAGCATGCCCTTAGGAGCAATGGGGAAGCGCAGCTGCTGCCTTTCCTTCTCATGAAGCACCATGTATGTGACTTCATAGCATGAAAGCAATATCAGATTAATTTCTTTTCCCTGTTTAAGGCTATCGGGTTTTGTAGGGAGAGGTAATATATCAGACTAACTGATATAACTGGAAAAAACCAGACAAGTTTTGGGTGCCCAAGCCTTGCTTCTTGCGTGCTGACTGTACCTTTTCTCGTCTGTATCAGTAGGTCTAATAAAAGATATTACCTCACCCTACAAAACTTGCCTTGGTTGTAACCATAGACCATTGTGACTTCAGCCAAACTGCTATGCTTTAAGACTGTCTCTGATGAAGCTGAGGGAGAAAGAATATTTACCTAGAAAGTATGTTGTGAAGTTTAATTTGTTCCTATTAAAGTGATGCTTTGAGATCTTTGAATGCAGGGCATTGCAGAAGTGTGAAGTAATGTCTATAATCTCACCCACAGTGTCCATTTCTAGCCTAGTTTTAGGTGTTATGCAGTGCTTTACATGGTGATGTAAAATATGATTGCCGTGTATTTCCCACAACACAGTCCAATTGAGTAGCAGAAAAAGCGTCCTCCTAACCATCATGATGCCATTTAGCAGAGAGTGCTGGAAGCAATAGGATGCCTGTTGTCGTAGTTCTTCTAAGAAATACAGAGCTTCACAATCTATACTCAACTGCTGACACTAGAAAACTCAAACATTTTGGTAAAATGAATCAAACAGTAATGTTTCTTTTATGAGATCTCCTCACGGGAAGGGAAGGTTTGGCACCATTTGGAGATCAGGCTCAGTGATCCATCATAGCAAAGTCAGCTGTCCTGGCGCGTCTTATAGGTCACTCGATCGAACTAGTGGCTCTTACAACTATATTATTGCTTATGGAACAGTAATTGAGGCACCATGGTTAAAAATTACCTGGTCTAATAGGCAGTGAACAATTTGCACTCAATACAATTATAAGCCAAATCATTCATTTCATAACACTTGGTCTAATTTATTTGTTGACCTTTTAATATCCATAGCTCTTCAGTAGTATTAACTGCAACTCAGACAAAATCTCTTGTTCATTTTACTTTCATTGATTTTTTTTTCCATTGAGGCAATAACAGTTGTTTGAGTACAACCTTTTTTTTCTGTTGTAAAAGTCAATCATGTAACTTATGTTGATATAACTCAGCTGGACTGAAATGTCCTCTAAGTACGATAGCATGCAATCTCATGCTACTTGTATAAACATGGATATGCATTTTGGATTTATTTTAAAGAATGCTTTGGAATATATTTGTGACTATAGCTGACAAATGATATGCTTGCTGAGAGGAGAATGAAAACAAAACACGGAAACATTTTTTAAAGCAGTGCTTTATGAATGTAACACATTTTTTGTTCATATATTACAGGAGATCTAAGATAAAGAAATTTGGAATTTATCTCTGTTAATTTTGTTCTTTAGGATGACCTAATTGTCTTTACTAGTATTACTATATTCATAATTTCATCTGGGCATAGCATCTTGTCTCTTGAAGTCCTAATGTTTTACAGAATAGAGGTGCTTAATTTTTCCAAATTTGAGTTTCTGATAAATAAAATGTCTAAAAGTTGGGGTTTTTTAATAAATAGGAAAGAAATAATACTAATATTTTGATAATCTGAATTTGCTGTCATTTTTTCATCTTTAAACTAGCATGAGAGCTAAGAGTTTTTGATGATCAAAAAAGTTACTGAAATATTGATGTATTTTGAAAAAAATTGGTGAGTTTTGAGGCACTTCCATAAAATATATTGTTGTAGTGACACTGGTAATCTTTTCACTCACCACTGAAAAAAGGCGCCCTAAATCATATAAAATGGTATGCTTGCTTTTACCTTGTGGAGGTGTACACAGAAAGATAGTGTTGTCTCTACGAAATGCTGGATAAATTTAATTTCTTAAATACATGGTTGTTCAACACTTATACTTGCTTTGGATAATTTCAGCTGAATTTTCAAGTCTGTAAATCAAAAATAATAGTAAACCTTTTGTTTCTGATAAGAAAGTTGAAAATTTCTCAGAATATATGCTAGGAGGCAGTTCATTGAAGTAGTCTTTCTGAGCCAAAGCCTCTTTGTACAATAAAATACTCTAAGTCCTTTGAACACATAGTTCTAAAATACAGTTGTTACACATTTGGCATTTTATGCTTCCCTAGAAATTACCACTTGGTATCTACACCTAATCTATGGTCTGTCTTTTCATTTCAATTGGGTCTGAAGTGGTCCTTCGTTGTAATGAGAATGCCCCTTTCAAGAGACTTCTTTTAATTATACCGATGATAAAATGTAAGTGAAAGTAGTCATTTGTAGGGGTTATGACTGAGCAGTGTTTTAACTGTAATACTAAAACCTACCAACGTTATTCCAGTCTCTATTTCAACATTTTTATGCACTCAGTCTCCACAGAACATAGTGGAATATCATCGTAGGTCAGAATTTCAATGAGTCTTATTTTTCAGTTTTCCTCTTGCTATTAAAAGTAACCTGAACTCTCAGTTGCTAACTACTGACACTTCCTACCTGAAGCGTACAATCCAGAAAGGTGACAGTTTCACAGACCTTAATGATATGCTGGGTTGGGTTGGTTTTTTTGTTTTGGTTTGTTGGTGTTTTTTTCCCCTTCATTAAAAAAAAATGCGTGTGGGTCTTCAATTGCATGTAGATGAACACTAGTTTTTTACAGGAAATAGCTAGTTTGGCATTCTCAGGTATTTATATGGGTAAATGCATTAATAAAGACCAACTCTGAAATGGAAAAAACACATATTTACACATATGTACAATTTACACTTTAATTGATAGGTAACTCTTCTGATTTAACGCAGCAGACATTCTTGCTTTGCAATACCGGACATAATTATATAACTCTATAGATTTAAATGCAGTCAAGTGAATTATGTCACCCAATACCTTCTAGATTTGACCTAATAGGAGAACAATTTTAAAGTGATACAACTTGATGTGTGTTTGGAAGTCTTTGTGTGTATGAATGATAGAAAATAGGTATCAACCTGTCTATTTGCTAAGTAAAATGTTTTTCACTCTTACAAATACAGAATTGGATATCTACATTGTACCACACACGAAATCACAAGCCACGTTTAATCTTTTTTTAATCCCCAGTATTCCAGAGAATATTTCTAATGGCACAAGAATACGCTCCGCAGAATAAAGCTTCTAAAACAGCCTGTGCAGTATCTTTGAACAACGGTCTCAGAATTTAGTGTCTCTGTTGATTTTTCCAAATTCTTTTAAAGTTTACTTGAGTCCAGATCCTTCAAATAATTCAAAATGGTCGTCTTCTTCCATAAGGAGACTTTGACAATTTTCCAAAAATATTTGGGTATAAAATGGTCAGCAGAAGACTTTGAGTAATAACTTTTTTTTTTTTTTCTTGCAACTGTCATCTGCAGCTGTTTTCAAGAAATAGGAATGTTAATACTATGAACAGCAGAGGAAGAACTATCAAAAATCTTACATACGCAAAACCAAAAAAACCCCCAACCCTAAAAGCTCATTAATCTCAATAATGAACATCTGCTTCAAAGAGCTGTACATGCTGGTACAAATAGTTTTGGGGTAAATTTTCAAAAAGAAATGCCTGAGTTTCCTATCTGAGATTGCTTTGTACATGTCTGTCTCTCTATTTTGCCCAGAGAGTGAAGGTAGCTATGGTACATAAGGAAAATTTCCAGTGAAAAATGTGCTTTTAAGTCATTGTGGCAAACCTTTGAGGTCAGCTAGGAAAAGAGATCTAATGTTATCATTTGTTTGTTCATATGTTCATGGATAAATCAGGAATAATCTTTTTGTTATCTAGATAGATGGGAATAGTATGAGTCACTGTAAACTGGTGGGATGGAGGAATTTCTGTAAGGGAAGTTGGTGAAGAATTTTTTGTTAGCCATTGAATTGAGTTTATGTGGACTTACCCATTCATGATCTGGTTTGTACCTATTTCATTTATTTTGTCTTCTAATGATTCACTGGATCTGACAAACTGATCATAGTGTGAAGGATGGGATTGCATAACTAAGGAAAAGTATGTGCAGAACTGGTCTTTACATGCTGGGATAAATATTGCAACCCTTTGTACAGCATGAAAAATGTGTTTCCTTTTGTGATCTTGCTATGTTTCAAACTGAGGGGATCTGTCCTTAGATCCTCACAGTGTGAGCTTGCAAGATAACCTGTGGGAAATGCTGTAGAAGATGCCAGAGAATTACCATAGCCTCAATTTCTTAATGACAGTGTTAGTGAGTCCCAAATATAACTGCTATCTACCAGCTACAAACTGATGTGTTGTAGGATGTGAATAGATATAAAAGCACAATGTAGTAATATCTACCAGCCCTGCACTATGTGCATGGAAGGTAGATTGGCCTCACAATTTAAAGTCTGACAACTCTGAAGGGTTCCTGCAGGTAGCTATAAATGCCTTTTTCTAGTAAACTTAGGGGTCTGGGGCAAGACATAATGTAAACATACTTAGAAGAATCAAAGTTCTACGGCTATCTGAAGGACATAGATGTAATCACTGTTGGATAAAGTCCCTAAAAGACGTGATTCAAGCAGTGGCAGTGATTTCAGTTCTGCATATCTGCTCTCACGTACCCACTCTTCTCCTTTTGACTTAGAGACCTAACATTAGCAGAGAACTCCAAAGCTTTTAGCAAGAAAACTATCCAAATTACTTTACAGATGCTTCAGTTGATGATAATATGGTGGGAGCATCCAGGCCCTCAAATGTCAGTTTATTCAAAGAGTTATTCCAATGCAACTATAGTAATGCTAGTTTATTCCATGCTACTATGTATCTAGATGAAGTACACATCTGTGCTAGCTACTAATTCTGTTGCTGTTGTTATGTGCCCACCATTTATGGAAATGAAGACCAGCAGCATGAGTGGTGTGGATTAAAAAAGAGGATAAAGGGGTAAGATGAGAGACTTGCAAGGATGGACTTACAGGTGATCATCATAATTTTGTTCCTTCTTTTGTCAGCAGTATTTGCAACGGAGACAGTTTGAATAGGATCTGTTTTCCCTATTGCTATGCATTTATCACCTTTGTGGTTAAGAGGTGTTTTAATCATCGATTCTCAATGTTTATGGCTAGATGCCTGCTCGCATTTGCACTTCAGTGTTTGTTCTTTCTGCTGCCTCATATAGGCTTTCTATATTTTATTTATAAGGTTGGCTCATTGTGGAGCAGGTGGTAAGGTCATGCATGACTGTTTTTAGTGCTGTAGATTTAGGCTGTGATTTTCAGTTTGGGTGGAGGCTGATGAGACTACAATGTCTTGGAAAAGCTAAGGTTCTAACTCCCACTGTAGACTTATTTTCTGGAAATTGCCACTGAAATTCATTTACAGGAATTCAGTGCACTTCCATCCTATAGGCAGCCATAAGCAGAAGCTTTTTTTTTTTACCCCTCAAGTGAAGTATGTTGTCTTTCTCATTTTGCTGTCCTGTCTCTGTAATATCTATATGGTGTTTACTTCTTCAGTATGATTCAATTATAATATATGGAAATAATTCAGTTGTTTGTTTGCTAGAGAAGTTTTCATCTTTGTGTGAGTACAAATATCTTTTTAGTGAAATGGCCCTGTTATTTTATACTTCCCATTAGGCTGGCATAGTTCCCTCAGTTTTACAGGAAATGGAGGATCTTTACATTTTGAATGGCTTTTATGAGTCTTTATAAAACTATAATTGCTGAAAATGATACAATAATGCAGTGCTCAGTGTAGATGTGGAGAGATAGGAGATTCTGGACAGGCTGAAACTCTTGTATACCAAGTTAGATGGCTGGCATTTTAGATCTGTGGCATCCTTCTAAATGGCTGTCTACCAAAATGTTGGGTTTGCCTTTACACTTGAAAGAGGTGTTCACAATTTTATCTTTATCTTTTAAAATACAATGCATACACAAATTTTAAGTTCACAACTTAGTTCTAACATATCCTTAACTAGCACATTTATAGTTTCACCCAGTGAAAAACAAATAAAAAGTTTGAGCACAAATTATTTTAATTTTGACTTGAAATTTCAGAATGTGACCTTTCAAAGGTCAAGAAAGGAACCGGAGTCTGATGTTCAACATCTTGACTCTGCAGAAGAGTTTTTTTCTTGCAAGTAGCCACCAGAGTAGGAAGTTAGAAGGCAGAGCCAGGAGGTCAGACATAAGAGTCAAGGAAGTATGAATGACATCATCATCCCTAAGTACCCTTTCAGAAGATAAATGAGCTCTCTCTTATATTACAATGCTAAAGAGCATTAGAAGGTGATATGATATCTAGACAACACATAAGATAAATGCCTCAGAGTACGCTAGAACAGCTTCCCCCCCACGCCCTCCACAAGTACATAAATCCTTTGGTGGTCTCAATAATACAATATGTGGCTGATGAGTATTATATATTGTGGTCAGCTGCTTCTTGACAAAATTCATTTAGATTTAACAAGTACCTTGAACATTATCTAATCTAGTTACTTAAGCCAAGTGACTCAGTGTAACTCTAGATACCCTTTAACTGACAAGGCTCATAACCCTTTTGGGACACAGAGCATATTTATTCCACTAGTTGCTGAATAAAAAGTAAGCAGATGTCAACAGAAGAAGTATCTTATCTTTGTTAAAGCTGGCACAAAATATGTTTGTCATGATAAAATGACACAATATGTTTTCGTCATGATAAAACTTGAAATGCAAGTTTCATGATCTTAATGAATTTCTTCTGAAGGGAATTCATGCCACAAACAAAACATGCAAAGTTGCTGTAATGTTGGTTCAAGGTACATTCTTTCAGAAGCAGATTCAATCTGAGTTTCAGTCTTTGTGCTTCGAAAGCACAGTCATTCCAGTGTGATTTATATAATCTTTCCTACAGTAATATTGGAATATGCAAAGTTGCAACAGACTTCATTACCCAGCCTCCTCTTTTGCTTATGCAAACACCCCTTAGTATTTTCAGGAGGAAAATTTAATTAAAATATTAATTGCATTCCTGTTTCAAAAATTTAAAAAGTAAAAATCCCTCAGTAGAAAACCAACTTCAGTTTCAAATCAAAATGGACTCTCAATCTGTGGTGTGTAGCTGCATGGAGGGCAGAGTATTTAATCACTAAAGTAATCTTTCCATTTTTAAATATTTGCTCAATTGTTATTTTTATAAAGATAAAATGATGCTCATTTGAAATAAAAAGCAAGACAGGAAGACCCTCACTTTAGCTCTAACTAAATGCTGCAAAGTCCTTTATTCTAAACCAAAAGCTGTCAGACTTTTAGCATTAATAGAAGAGTGGATCTTTCTTGACAAATGCCCCCATAAATTAGATATTAGCTTTAGTCAAACTCTGTCTCTCTCAGGAAATATTTCCACTTGCATATTCTATTGGAAGGACCTTACATGATGCCCACTTACTGCTATGAAAATCTAGGCTTCTGAGATGAAGGCACAGAAAAATCTATGTGAACAAATGAATATCTGGAATAACAGACCTTGAGCTTATGCAGAGATTTCTTTTTATAGAATGTGAGTTTCACTCAGTTTTTGATATGTCTGTCTGCTGCTCTGTCCACCTATCTGTCTGTTTATCTATCACCATTGCAGTGGTAACATGCAGTATCAATTGGATTTTAAAAGACATAGATCTTTTATATTAGCTGTCCCTTTTTATAATACCTTTTACAAATTTAATCAATGCATTTTAATATACAATATAGTTTAAGTGCAATATACAATAAATATTTGAGCTTCATCTTAAACATGCTCTAGCCTTTAAATTGTTAAAACTGCAGTGCCCTTTCAATCTACTTACATAATGTCATAAAATATACATTTCAAGGTAAATGAAGTCAGCTACTTCAATTTAGTCCCTCAAACTGGTAGTAAATGAGAGGTTAACACTATGGTGCCAAACCCATTATTGAGTAAATTTAGCACCTTGGACAGCTCTGTAAAATCTTTATTGCTTTCCTGACCTGCTCGTCATGTTCTGTCTATGTGTTCAGTGGCTCTCAGCTCTGATTGAAAGGCAATATATTAGATCCCGAACACAAACATGCTCGGGGGCTGCTTCACTGTGAGCGTAATGACATGGAGGTGAGAACAATTTTCTGGTCACCGCAATCCAAGCACCTTGCAAGGTCTGTTGCTCTAACTTATAGAGGACTTTTGGGGCTCCTTTGTATGTGGAGTGGTAACAGTAGCTTCTATGGTAATTTAAGCAGAGCTGCAAAGGGTTTAAGATGCATTCAGAAAGCAAGAAGTTAATATCTTGAGCATGTGTCTATTAGCATTTTATCGTGTATTTTTAAAGCTAGTTTGTGTCTGTAAGATCTACCATCAGCTCTGGAATAGAAGATACCACTATTTGACACGGGAGTTTTTGTGTAACATCTGCTTTGTATGATCTAAAAATGTCGTAAACAAGAAATGCTTTTATTGTGTGAAAATATTGTTAGAGAAAGTATGAAACAAATTTACAGACTCTGAAAGTGTTGAAAAAATATAACCATTGACTAGCTAGGAAAATTGAATGCTACTTGTCAAACATATTTCAATAAACCATCATGACAATTAGTTTTGTTTACATGCAATATGATATGGCATCAAAGAACTTCCAATGTTTAAGAACTCGAGTATATTTGATATTAGGTAGAGCATCTGTAAGATTCCATGTAATTACCTCATTTTTTAACATGATCTTCAATCTCTTTTTAGATGCATTCTAAGGTTTTTAGCTCAGCATAGCATAAATAACTATGATTAGTCAGGTAAAGCAGAAATGACTATTTAAACTTTCTTTTTTTTAAGTAATTTGGCATAATGACAGCTTACGTTAACAATATTCCAAAGCAGTCTGCAGGCTCTGTATCACATTCTAATTTTCCATCAGTGAAATATACAGTGCAAACAATTTCTATTGAAGTGAAATAAATCCTAGTTTGCAAAGTCAAACACCTGTGCAGTAATTTTCCACCTAAAATCATGGATTGAAAAAGATAACATTTTTCATTAACATCTCTGTTCTTCTCTAGTTTGTATCTTCAGTATGAGGCAAACAGGGCAACTCAGTGTTCTGATGATTCTGGTAAAACAACAAGGACTGATTGTACGAGGGTGTTGTTTGTAGTGTCTGTGTCCATTATTATATTGCTAACTGTTGCGGTCAAGCTACACAAAAAACCCCCCCAAACAACAACCACAACAGGAAGAAAAAGACTGTAGCAACTTAACTCCTCAGAATCTTTCAAATGTAGTGATTTAAAAAAATCCATCAATTATATATTACATCTCACTTCATATGTGGAAAATAATTTAAATGCATGTTCTGAGAGAGGATTGTGTGCAGCAGAAGGCAAGCCTAAATGTTTACTGGGAGTACAAAAATCCTTCATCTCATTTTTGAATTTAGGACATTATATATGTCATAAGTAGTTACTGCAGTATGACAACTATTTTGTCTTATATTATAGAGAATTTAAAATTGAAAAAAATGCTAATATGCATCTAAAAGCTTGTCATTTGAAGAGTTGTTCAAGGATTTTTGAAGGGGTTATGGTGACAGCAAAATGAATGCAATTATATCTCTATTTTCTGATCAGAGTCTACCGTATATGAAAATTGAGCATTACTGTTTCTTTTTGGTATAAAATATGGCTATTGTGTAAAATATTTTAAGTTAAAAAGTTAAAGTTTGTAGAAAACTGTAAAATCCTTAGACCTGGTACTATTTTTGTAAGCTACCTGCAGAAATACACCATGGTGAATAGCATCGTGTTAGTATATTACAGCAATACTTAGGGGAGGAGAATTACAAAAATACATTGTTTTACTCAAAGGACAGTCTTGACTGGTTTTGATCTGGCAGTTGGGAATCTGCTAGATGCTTTGAAAGAATAAGTAAAAAAATGTCTTCTGGGTTAATTTTGCAATGCATTTTTACATTTTTCTATCAAGATTGTTCATAGAGATTTTTTCCACAGTGTAAAATGTAAGAACACAGGAAATGCTATTATTACGTGAACACCAGTTTAAAATACTCTTAAGAAATACTAAATGCAAAGGAACAAATAGGAAAATGGAGAAAAAAAAAATATGCCCAAAATAGAGAACTAAATCCCAGACTGTTTTAAATTCTGCTGTCCATGCAGGGAATTTTTCCAGGAAACACTGCACCATACTGGGCCGTTCTCTCACACTGCATGTGTTTTCCTCTTGTGCATCATTTTATGTACATGGGTCCTACCCTGACCCACCATATCAGGATACAAACCAAAGAGTTGAAAGGTTACATTACCAGTAGCATAGGACTGATTTGGCATCTTTTGAATGTGGCCTGCTGGGTAAGGTCACAATTCCTGCAGTATGCAATTAAGAATAAAATAAACACATTGAAGGGATTCATAACATGCTCTGAATGACATTGATTGCAGTAATCTGGTAAATGACCTCAGGATTGTATTCTGCAATAAACCGATGAGTAGTTTATAGTGCAGATGGTAGAGACAATTGAGTGATGTATTTTATTTTGCAGCACCAATGATTCTCACCTTTTGACTTGATTAAGCGTGTGAGTGAAGAGGATGAACTAGTGGTTTAACACCATTCAGTGGTTGCTGAGAGTTGTTACAATTAAGGTGTACCTGGTGGGGGGAGAAAAAAAAAAAAAAACACAGAACACGGTGCAACTAGTAGAAGAGTATAAAAGATTCTAATATTTGTTTTCCCCCACAAGGAGTTTATTGAACTCAGAGGAATGTATCTGTTTTTATATTGACAGGAAGTAATACTTAAGAGGGCTGCTGATTTAGTAGAAGCACTGTATGGTATGCCACATAATAACCAGGTAAATGCATTCTACTTCAGCAATTCTAAAACATGGCTATTTCTTAGATGTATAGCTAGATCAGAGGCTAAAGGTATGTGATACTACTATGTAAGCCAAGAGTAAATATAGAGGGCAATGTCATATCTGGAGTGGGGTTTAGTTTGCTTGTTTTCTTTTTTAAAGGGTGTGAATTTAGTGCTTGTAAAAGCAACGTGTTATTAACCCTGGAGGCATTTGCCCACTTTCACTAGATACTATATAATATGGGCAATGATAGACATTATGTCTTTCCACCAGTCATTTTTTCAATCTTACCCTAAAGATAGCTTTAAGGTGGAGTAGGTCTAGGCTCCAGCCCCATTCTGCCAGTTGGTGTTGTTATACAGAAGCACAGCTGCTGGGACTGAAACTTCCAACTCTCTTACCACAGATGTCAGGATTTATCATGAAGGCAGCAGATCTTACAAGCATTAGCTATCAGTCAGTCAACTGGTTTAGAAAGAAAAGCATCTTGGTTTTTCCTTTGGACAGGGAAATGTTTCATTTTAATGTGTAAGAAAAGGTTTGTCAGAGTCACATTGGTAACTCTTTTATTCTTTTGTTCCCTTCTTTTCCTCCAGGAAATAATCCTGAAAAGAGCAGCAGATATCGCAGAAGCACTCTACAGTGTCCCCCGCAATCACAACCAGCTCCCTGCCCTTGCTAACACGTCAGTCCATGCAGGAATGATGGGAGTGAATTCCTTTAGCGGTCAACTAGCTGTCAATGTTTCCGAAGCCTCACAAGCCACCAATCAGGGTCAGAAGAAGACTCGTCTTCCTCTCTCTATCAACCTTTTCTGATAAAAGTCGGGGAAACGTGCAGAGCAGTGAAAGAGTGATGGTTCAAAACTGAAGGCTGGGAGCACATTTAGACAGACACCATCCCACACGCGTGCACAACCTTTGAATGACACAATACTGTCATGAGACGGGGCTTTCTTTAGTGAGTTTTGTCCCAATTCAGGGAAAGCACTTCTGCATATATCTAAATAGCTTTTCCTTTGGCACAGAATAACACTTGTATTTGTGTTTAAATCCCACTAATTTTAAAAGTATTTCTGTCAGCTTGAGCATGTACTTAATGTTAAGTACTTGCTTATATATTTTCCTGAGCATGGATGATCTCTCAGTTTGGGCCCTATGTAGCATTTCTTTGTAACACAAAACTATCCCTCGAATACTTGTCTGTTTGATTTGGTTTGGTTTTGCAAGAGATATAATATTGGCACAATATTTTTTTTTCTTTTCTAGATTTAGACTTTTCTAGATTTTGAAACTAGCAAAAAATAGAGATATTTACAAAGACATTTTCAGAGCTTCTCTAATTTTTAAAATAAAGTGTTTTGCACTTCGTATAAAATCAATATTGTTTTAATTCCTGCAGTCAAAAATAAAAAAAATTGTGAAGAACATTTTTGTAAAAACCCTTTGCATTTTCCCCTTTCCTTTGCTCAGCTCAGTTTATTATCCAATTTAAAAATCTATTTTAATGAGAAAGTATTAGAATGAGGCTTTTTTCTAGAAGGGCAGACAAAATTATTTTATGTTACACTAAAAAAAATATAAATTTTTTTTGGATTAAAATATTTTATGGATGTACTGTGTGGTAGGAAGAAAAGTTGGCATTTTTTCTTGTAGGAGTGAAGACACGTTTTATATTTCTGTGCTTCTAGAAACAAATCTTTTTGGATATTTGGATATGAGTTTCCCCAAACATCACTTCCAGAATTAGGTAGAGATTCAAATTTTAACTTTAATTTGATAGTCATTTTCTACCAACATAATGATCAGACCAGGGCAGAAAGACTAAGGGTATCCCACTACTTTGAGAAATATACCCTATGTTTTCTAAAGTGTGCAGTAATCATCTGATTTGAGATGTGTTAAATGAGACTGACATCAGAAGAAACTTAACAAAAACCACATGCTTTTAACATACCTTAAGTCAGTATGGACTCCTCACTTTGAAAATGTAGGTCATGTTTACTTAATTTCCTACAAACAGCTCTTAGAGTGAGTGTTCCTATAACCCAGTGGTAGTCCTTGCTTGAGGGCATGGGTTGCCTGAGGAGCTGTGAAGGCTGTAGCCTCCGTCCTCCCGCCTTGTGCTCCCATCATCAGTGACCTAGGCAGTGAGGGTTCACAATTTGGGTTACCTGGTGGCAGTGGTGGTCAGTCCTGGCCCTTCCCATGCACACCATGGCTGGACTAGGCTGCTGGCTTGGTAGCCCAGAGTTACTTGCTTGTAGCTGCTTGTGTAAGAAACTGTTCTCGGGCTAATACCAATTTCTAAATGTATTCCCTCCCCACAAAAGGTTTTACTCGCAACTCAAGCAGCGTGTCACCTCATGGCTATGTGCCAAGCACCACCCCTCAGCAGACAAATTATAACTCTGTCACAACAAGCATGAATGGCTATGGGAATGCTGGAATGTCAAATTTAGGCGGTTCTCCAACCTTCCTGAATGGATCTGCTGCCAATTCTCCCTATGCCAGTGAGTATTAGATGGCTTTTCTGTATTTTGCACATTTTCATTAGAAGGAGATGGTGACTTTTCTGTGATAATATTTAGTTTCTATTTTGAGCACTTGAAACAGAGCTTGGTCCTTTCTCTCCTCTCCAAGGCACTGAACTTTGAAGCCCTTTGAAGACATTGTTATTGCCAGCAATGCTCTTCTCTGGTTTTATTATCATTATTATTATTATCATTATTATTGTTGTTGTTGTTATTATTTGGGAGTCTCATAAGAGCTTAAAAAGAATCATGTGTCTCATGATTTGGGCTGACAGTTTCAGAACTTACCTTATAGTCTGTAAATAAGAAACACTGTCCTCAATATTGCTAGAAAGCAGGGATGGCGTAAGTGACTTAATGTCTGTTGGAATGGATCAAAAGTTAGTTGTCAGTACACAACTTTTTGTTGCAGGGGATATGAAAGGCAGCAAAGGACACTTGCTGCAGGAAAAATAGTTTTCTCCAGCTGTAAGATACGAAGGGCAGAAAAGTTTACTGTAACAAGACTGACATTTCCATAAGCTGCATGATGATGTTTCCAAGACCTCTGAGCAAATAATAGTTCATAACCTCTATAGAAATTATGAATTACTATCAGACCTAATCTAGATTGCTTATACTCCATTTGCTTTGTAAGTAGGTATTGCATTGACTTCACTGAGAGCTTAGTATTAGTCAGTAAAATGTGAGTTCATGTTTTAGGGTCTGTACAGTGGATGCCACAAAGATGTAAGTCATACAAATTATATATTCCATGGCGGAAAGGGCTTATGGTCTACAGTCCCAAATATGGAAATATTTTTGTGTAGGACTAACTTTCTGCATTTGATATTAAAGGTTCAGTAACCTGTTTAAATATAAGTACAATTCTATTGGTAAAGGCCCATGAACCTCTTCTGCAGCCGCTCCCACAGCTCAGTAGTCCCTATCCACATGAGAAAATTAAATAGGACCTGCGCAATTACTCTGACGTTACTCACGTGGCATAAAGGATTCCACTGACATCTGTAGAGAGTTGCTAGCAGAATCAGGCCAGAAGGTCTTGTCATATAAATAGGTTTATAGGCTGAGACCTTAGCATGGATAGGACAAACAGACTGCTGAACATACCAGGGTTTACACTGCGAATCATAAGTTTAGTGGTGTAGCAGCAATAATGAATTATTTTGAATTGCATTGCTAGAGTTCAGAATTAAAAAGGGGATAGTAACCCTGATTTAAAAAAATACCTCCAAGTCTTCTTAGCTACTGCAAATTTAGAAGAAAATATTTACCCACATAACTAGTACTTATAACCTGGGAATTGCTAACCAGTTATTATTTTTGTACTCTAATAATAATGTAACTTGTAATGTTACAAAGTACCTTACTTATTAAGTTGAATTTACTGTCATAGAATCTGCGCACTCTGAATTCATAATATAACATGATTGATGAGACATCTCTTTTTGGAAGCAGATGCCAGTAATGCATTTAAAATACTCTAGCAGTGTATTATTTCATATTTATGAACGAAGTCCTCTTAGAATAGCACTTCAGTTCCCAGCCCTGGTTCTCTATTCTAGTTATATTTTGGAAGGTTTTCTTGGTAGATCTGTCATTCTGCTAATGCCTAATCCATTGAATCAGAAAAAGCTTCAATCATGACCTGAAAATTAAAAGGTGGCATTCTTAATTAAATCAATAAACTAATTGCTGTATAGTAGCAATTCAATTTAGGCACTTTGATTGCTCTCCCTTAGCAAGTACTTCCAGACATAGAGTGACTTCAGACTAAGATTGTATCTGTCAGACTGTGAAACTTTGAACATTTAATTTCCATTAATTGATTTCCTCACTGTTAACAAATATGATATCAGATTCTCAAATAAGAACTTAAATAGGGTGATTTTTATCTACATAAATGCAAATAAAATAATTCAAAGCCCAGCTGGCAGGAATTTTACTCTATAATATGTAATTATTCATAGCCCCCTCGTGTATATAAGCAGTTTCTAAACAAGAAGAAGAATGAAAGTATGAGATCTTACTACTGGTCCTCTCCTTTTTTTTTTTTTTTTTTTTTCCTGTTGGATAAGAGGGGAAACTGGCAATGATGTTTGAATATAAAAGTAGTTGGTTTTATTTACGTGAAAACAAATTCACTTAAAACCTCAATGATAAATACATGAACCAAATGTATTTATCCCACTATATAGTAAAACAACGATTTAAGGATATATGTATTTAAAAACTGAACATCCTATATAGCAGGTTTGCATTTTGGACAATCAGTTCAGTCCCTAAAAAAAAAGGAGAGCCTTCTGTCTACACTTATCTAGAAAAACTAAAGACTTTCACTTTATTCAGTCTTTTAGTTAAAGGCAGATCTTCAATTGATGTATACCAGAATGGCTTCATTGCTTAGCTATTGCAGCTGAGGTTCCAGTCGATGGCTCTGAATGAGAATGTCGTATTGACTGTATTCAGACAGTGGTCATAGATCCTCTGGGAGAATTATTTGTTTTGACCATTATAAAACAGACTTCCATTTTCAAAATTCTCTATCTCAGGTGAGATATGAAATGCCAACTCCATTCCTCTGCATAAATAAAATGATCACATAAGAAATATGACTGTTTTTCATGTCGTTGAGAATTCCTGGGAAGTCTCCACAGCACAAATTTTCCCAAAGCTGATGGATACAGGGAAGCTGGAGACTGACTTGGTACTAGTAGTTATAACACAGAAAGCATCTGTGGCCATTGTCAGAAAGGTTTAATGGTTTCTCCCATTGGGAGATAAAAGAAAAGGACGATTTCTGTCAGTTATCCACACGTCTTTTTGTGCAACAGACACTGAAAACACCAGTGCCAGGAGACCAAAAGCATAAAAAACTGTCAGAGCAGAACAGCCATCTCACTGGTTGTTTCATGCTGGATGGCCTTCATGTGTGTATATATATATGTGTGTGTGTGTGTGTGTGTGTCCATGTATACATATGTATGTATTCACAGCTTTTGGAATAACTCCATTTAAACCCTAGTTTCAGCAGGGTTTGGGAGAGGAAAGAAACCCAACTGTTTTTGCCGACTTTGGACAAGCAGGTTGACTGAGTCACCACTAAGACCTCTCTACCTTCTGCAAATTTGCTTCAAACCCCATAGGTCTTTCTGGAGCCATCTTGCTACAAGGAAAGCATGGCTTAAAATGCTGGGTTTGGAGGCCAGTTATAAACTCAAACCTTTCCAAGATAAAAATTTCAGATTCAGATTTGTACTTTAACCACTCTCCTTGCCCATCGGTTTTGTAACCCCTGAGTTACCTACACAGTCTGGATTCCCTCTTATCCACCTACACAAAAGCATTACAGATTCGGACTAGGGAAGTGGCTAATGCCAATCACTAGAAAAGTTTGAAACAGGGTGGCAGGACAGGACTGTTGTAAGAATAAGAGTTGCAGTGACAGAGAATTAAGGGAGGGTTTAAGAGCTCCTAGAATTACTGCTCCTGAATGCCTGCAAAACAAAACAAGTGAGTTTTCTGTAGTGATTGATAACACTTTGTGAACAACCAGAAATCTAACTGCAGTAAAGGCCTTGGCCACTTCAAATTAGACCCAGGGTGTCCAAGAAGCAGAATTCTCTTGCTTCTGCAGCCTGCTGATTATCTAATACTAAGGAATGCCTTTTGGGGGGTGTCTTTTTTTCCTCTAGTTGTGCCATCAAGTCCGACAATGGCGTCCTCCACTAGCCTCCCCTCAAACTGTAGCAGTTCCTCTGGGATTTTCTCCTTCTCACCAGCCAACATGGTCTCAGCGGTGAAACAGAAGAGTGCTTTTGCGCCTGTTGTGAGACCGCAAACTTCTCCTCCTCCCACCTGCACCAGCACCAATGGCAATAGCCTGCAAGGTAGGTGAAACCAAGCCTGGAGCATAGATGGCTGCTCTCAAAACCGTGAGTTCCTGGTGCCTTGCGAGGCTCTAAGCGACACTGAGTTGTCACAGGGGACAGAAGACAATGGGGGATCCCTGGTGGTCTCTGTCCTAGTCCTAAAGTTTCCTCCTCTAAAGAGTAACTGAACTCACCACCAGCCCACCTAGTACCATGCACGTGTTTGGCAACCACCCTATCTCTAAAAAACTAATACTGCTGAATTGAGAGGCTGTGTCTTTTAAAGCACAGACCTACTGTTATGATAAAAATGAGTAATATTTCAGCTTACTAATACCATCCTTTTTCTTTCTTTCCTCTCTTATTCCCTGTTGTCGTCCTTTATCAGACCAGTCTTTTGTGGACTCTAGCAAGTACTCCACTGCAGGGTCTCTCCAGGGGCTGGCCTTCTCCTGAAGTACGTCACTCAATCTTCCCTTCCTTTTTTTCCTTTGTCATAGTACACTTGTGCAGAAATCCTTCTGAGAGCAAATAGACTGTTACAGAGCTTGGCACAAACCTTTACGTTTCATAAATAGGACACATTACAAACTAACAGCAGCATTTTCCAGTTTAACTCATACCAGGGCAAACATTAGTTTCCAATGATTAATGTACCTCTGTGCCAATTAATTCCATAAATGGCGCAGGGCCTTTTCAAAGCTTCTTGGTATCAAAGGGCTGCTCCTTTTCTGCATCCCTTCCCCTCTCTTTACAAAGTATTCCAGCATTAGCACCTAAATATGTTTTGAAGCATTGATGCAAGCTGAGGGAGTGACAGATAAAAGCTTGTCAAACTGAGGATGCTGCAAAGACCAGCACTGCCTATTTCATTGTTTGGTTCAGCCTGTTTTACAACACTGTGCCTAAACCTTCCTGTGTAATTACCTCACCGTGCATTAGTGTGCTGAGAGAGACATTTTCATGCTCGCTTAGACTGAGGATTTTCCATAAGCAGATGCAGCCAGCTGCCTCCAACTGTGCCAGAGGTGGGAAAGATTTTGCGGTATGCGATGTACTTCCCCCAGACCTGAGGTCTGTTTTCTTTTCCACGTGTGTGTGCAAATTATCCAAAGAACATCGAGCAGGGAATAAAATCCGTTATTTTTAAAGCCGTATTCAGAAGGAGCTGTGCAGAGCTGGGGGAGGATAGTTCCACATACTCCATATGTCACTCTATGGCCTCTGGAAAGAGAAACGCCAGGCTTGTGGGCATAATGCTGATAGCACCATTAACAGCCAAAAAAAATCTATATGCAAGCAGAGGGGAAGGAATTCATTCATAAAAACTGGGATCTATCGTGACTGAAGGAAAGCATTGTCCTCAGTGTATTTTACACTGATGCACTGGAAGGAGGAATCCTTGCAGATGTACACACACGCACACAGAAATCATGAAAATACTAGGAATATATAAGCAGAACTTGTGTACCTTTGGTCAGGACTTTGTTATAAATACAAACTGCATCAGGAACAAAACTCAACAAAAATTTCAGATAAGCTGTAGTGTTTAGGAGATTAATTTTTGCATGTTTTAAAAAATTTGGCACTACCGACATGCTACAAATTTTAAAGGCAACTGCTAAAAACGTTTCACCTCTGAATTAAAAAAAATAAAAAAGGAGCTAAGAGTTGACTTCTAGAAGCTTTTGAACATGTTAATGTTTTTTTCTTCTCTTCACCTTGTCCAAACTTGCTGTTGCAGGTGGAGAGAAAAAGCGAGTAACAGGAGAAAGCTTTTTCAGGCACTGTTTTTCCTTTCACAAGACATGGAATTCTCAGATTCCACATACTCAGTTATGAAAAGCAATTATGGAACGAGCTGAGGGCACCAGACACAACTGGGGCTTGCTGATTGCCTCCTCATTATGTCACATCCACATCTGTAATGCCCAGGAACCACACAGATCTGAGTGTTTCCCCTAATTTTTATTTAGCAATTCAGTTTTCATAATAGGAATGAAACACCAAGAGATGGTTCATTTCTAGGTCATCACTGAACTTCTTGGTGAGTTAAAGACACACAGCCTTTAGTCCCATGCCTTCTGACACCACCTGAGGCTTGTAATAGTCACTCAGAAATGCACTGCCTGTTGTGCCTTATTGCTTAAATAAACAACTATGTATAAGGAGGCTGTCTTATCTCTCTTGGGCTTCTGGATACATCAGAAAGCAATCAAGCTTTCCTTATGTAGCTTAGATATCAGCAGAACTCACTAAAACAACAACTAGGCTTATCTGTTGTTCTCTTTGCCATGCAATTTTGTAAAACTCAAAATACATTATTTCTGTAATTTGCTAGCAGCAAATACGAATTAGTATATGATAGAAGAAATAGTGCCCATTGGTGGGAGTTTTTCTACTCTGTGCTGTCCCTTTTTGGAGGTGGTGTGATCTCATACCTACACTGTTTCCCACTGATAGCTCTGTTTTCCGGCTCAATAACATGCTACAGCTGAGAGAATTTGCATGACTAGATGTAGCACTTATGGAATAAAAGTAGAGTGATATAAATGAAGACTTGGAAAGAATGGAAATATCAAAGCTTTTAGGCAGAAAAGATATCATTTGCCATTTGCCTTGTAATTTAATTCAGAATTTCAGAGCTCTTCAAAAACAATAATGCTTTGAAAAAAAAGAAATGAGATCTGCATCTGTACCGTTTATTTCCAATGGCAAAATGTGCATGGCTGATATGTAACTACAGGGAAATGTTTGAGCCATAAAGGGAGGAGTTCCAATTATGTCACCTTTGTTTGGGCTCTTACCCAGGGTAGACAGCTGTGCTGTCCCAAGAGGGAGACTATTCTCGACCACTTTTTGATGAAATTGATTTGGTTCTGATGAATCTTTTAGCTTGAGAATTTCTTGTTGGAATAATATTTTGACATTTGCTGAAGTATAGGTAATTTTTCTAAAGCAAAACATCTTGTTTTAAAGTTTCACTAAATTTAGAATTTAGAAAGGGCTGAAAAGGACAAAAAAGGCTAAAGTAGTATGCACAGAGGGTTAATTATCCATCTGACTCTACCCAGTTGCACTCATCACATATCGGAAGACTCTACCCTTTCCCGTCTCCTCAACTCCTTGCTTATCTGAGCTATAAAGGAGGGAGGACAGTTGTCAGTATTGCTTTTCTCTGTGCTGTAACATACGGCACTGATGTCCAAGCACTGCAGTCCCACCCCTATATTCTGCTAAACAGCTGCCATCCAGAAATCTCAAAGTGCTTTACTGATAGAGATAAAAATTGTTATCTTCAAGTAAGAAACAGAAACAAATCAAATTGCTTGATGTAATACAATGAGCTAGAAGGAGAACTGGGACAAAACCTGTGTCTGAGGTCCATGCCCACGTGAGTCTTTCATATATTCACATAGGGAAAAATCACACTCTCACCCTTAGCTGCAAGTGGCTGCCTTGTAGAGCTGCCACAGCAGAATTACAGTCTAGCTGACTGTCCATCACTGTCAATACCTATTTTATTGATGCCAAAGAGGTCTGTGATTCAAGGTCCGTAACCTGGCTCACATGTAAAGATCCTCATATCTGCTGGAAAGACAACACAGCTAAACATACACAGTCCAGGAGGTTCCTGCAGAGCATTGATGATAACTTTTTGACACAGGTGGTGGAGGAGCCAACGAGGAGAGGTGCTCCGCTGGACCTTGTACTAACAAACAAAGAAGGACTGGTTGGGGATGTGAAGGTTGGGGGCAGCCTTGGCTACAGTGACCATAAGATGGTGGAGTTCAGGATCCTGCCTGGAGGAAGCAGGGCAATAAGTAGGATTACTACCCTGGGCTTCAGGAGAGCTAACTTTGGCCTCTTCAGGGACCTACTTGGAGGAGTCCCATCTGTTAGGGCTGTGGAAGGTAGGGGGACCCAAAAGAGTTGGTTAATATTCAAGCACCACTCCCTCCAAGCTGAAGATCAGTGCATCCCTATCAGTAAGAAATCAAGGAAAGGGGGCAGGAGACCTGCATGGATGAGCAAGGAGCTTCTAGCAAAATTCAAATGGAAGAAGGAACTTTAAGGAATGTGGAGAAAGGCACAGGCCACTTAGGAGGAATATAGGAATGTTGTCAGAGTATGCAGGGATGTGATGAGGAAGGCTAAGGTCCGCTTGGAATTAAATCTGGCAATGGATGTCAATCAAAGAGCACAAGAAGGGCTTCTTCAAGTGTATCAGTAGCAAAAGGAAGACTAGGGAAAATGTGGGCTCTCTGTTGAACAAGGCGGGTGCCCTGATGACAGAGGATACAGAGAAGGCGGAATTACAGAATGCCTTCTTTGCTTCAGTGTTTACTACTAAGGCATGCCCTCAGGAATTCCAGACCCTGGAGGTAAGAGAGGAAACTTGGAGAAGGGAAAGCTTTCCCTTGGTCAAGGAGGATCAGGTTAGAGATCATTTAGGCAAACCAGACGCTCACAAATCCATGGGCCCTGACAGGATGCACCCACGAGTGCTGACAGAGCAGGCAGATACTGTTTCTAAGCCACTCTCCATCACCTTTGAAAGGTCATGGAGAGCAGGAGAGGTGCCTAAGGACTGAAGGAAAGCCAATGTCACTCCGGTCTTCAAAAAGGGCAAGAAGGAGGACCCAGGGAACTACAGGCCAGTCAGCCTCATCTCCATCCCTGGAAGAGTGGTGGAGCACCTCATTCTGGATGTCATCTTTAAGCATGCGGAGGTAAAGAATGTTATCAGGAATAGTCAACATGGATTCACCAAGGGGAAGTCATGGTTGACCAATCTGATAGCCTTCTGTGATGGCACAGCTAGCTGGGTAGAAGAGGGGAGAGCAGTGGATGTTGTCTGTCTTGACTTCAACAAGGATTTTGACACTGTCTCCCATAACAGCCTCATAGGTGAGGTCAGGAGGTGTGGGTTAGATGAGTGGACAGTGAGGTGGATTGAGAACTGGCTGAATGGCAGAGGATTGTGATCAGCGGCGCAGAGTGTAATTGGAGCCCTGTAGCTAGCAGTGTTCCCTGGGGATCAATTCTGGGTCTAGTCTTGTTTAACTTATTCATCAATGGCCTGGATGAAGGCACAGAGTGTACCCTCAGCAAGGTCACTGATGATACAAAACTGGGAGGAGTGGCTGATCCAGTGGAAGGTTGTGCTGCCATTCAGCGAGACATGGACAGACTGGAGAGTTGGTCAGAGAGGAACCTGGTGAAGTTCAACAAAAGCAAGTGTAGGGTCTTGCACCTAGGGAGAAATAACCCCATGCACCAGTACAGGCTGGGGGTTGACCTGCTGGAGAGCAGCTTGGCCGAGAAGGACCTGGGAGTCTGGTGGACAAGTTGACCATGAGCCAGCAATGTGCCCTCATGGCCAAGAAGGCCGATAGTATCTTGGGATGCATTAGGAAGATCATGGCCAGCAGGTCGAGGGAGGTTATCCTCCCCCTCTACTGTGCCCTGGTGAGGCCAAATCTGGCGGGCTGTGTCCAGTTAGTGCTGTGTCCAGTTCTGGGCTCGCCAATTCAAGAAAGACAAGGAACTATTGGAGAGAGCCCAGTGGAGGGCAATGAAGATGGAGAGGGGACCGGGATATCTGCCTTACGAGGAAAGGCTGAGGGAAGTGGGTCTGTTCAGCCTGGAGAAGAGAAGACTGAGAGGAGACCTCATCAATGCTTATAAATACCTTAAGGGCAGGCGGCAAGAGGATGGAGCCAGACACTTTTCAGTGGTGCCCAGAGACAGGTTAAGGGGCAGCAGCCACAAATTGAAACTCAGGAAGTTCCAGCTGAGCATGAGGGAAAACTTCTGTACTTTGAGGGTGGCAAGGACC
>NW_009603217.1:82234-90439 GCF_000690535.1 Cariama cristata
CTCCCTGGACGGGATCCTGTGCACCTTGCTGTAGGTGACCCTGCTTTGGCAGGGGGTTGGACTGGGTGATCTCCAGAGGTCCCTGCCAACCCCGACTGTTCTGTGATTCTGTGATCCCAAGAGCAGAGTAGGGAGCAACCACAACAGTGAGAGCATTGCTTGGCTTGGCTTTGCTTCATTTTCAGTCACATGTACCAAGGGGACAGCCCAATTGTGAGGATTCAGAACTTGTTATGTGAGATACTGCTGAAATAAAACCCTTTGAGTTTTTTTTTTAAACAAACAAAGCTGCTGGTTTTTCATACAAAGTTCATGAAATTGGCAAGGATTCTAAAAAAGAAGGCCGTATCGAAATCATCCTATGATTTGATATAAAGGAGACAGCATAGCTATGGAGATAATATGAAAATGTGTCCTCAGATTATCTCCACGGTGGATCCAAAAAAGCCCAGGACAGGAAATACCTCAGCAAGGAACATCTAAGACACAGTGGTGTCCTCTGTGCTACTCACTTGAGTGACTTCCTGTAGGGCTTAAAGCAACTTAACTCGCCTCTCTATCCCTTTTATCCTCATTCTCAGCTCCTTGAAGAGCCCTTATGTGGAGCAGAAACAATCAGTACAGTGATTTCACATAAACCCATTGTTGAATGGTAAATTCCAAGAATTGAAATGCTGCTGTATAGTTGCAACATGTCACCTCTGAGGATGGCCTGTTGTAAACATGTGGATGTGTTTTGCATTCTCGCCTTCTCCTCTCATTTTATTTCATTTAATCAGTGCAGTTTACTTGAGCTGTTTTCCCCTTGCTGATTAGACTTGTAATTCTTGCACATATGGTGGTGTTTGTGGAGAAAACATTTCCCTCCTCTCCCTCTCCAACCCCAAATTTGTGAGTCTTTTACTTTGGCTTTGTTCTTATCAAATAACTGCAGCTGTAATTAAAGCACGATGAATCAGCACCAGTCACAGGGTTGAGTTCTTCCTTAAGAAATTACATGTCCAGATGTCTGAGATGGCAGGCAGTTCTAGCATTTTAATGTGCCCGTGAAGTGCCACCAACCTGAAGGCACTACCTTTTTTCTTATATAAAAGGATATACATATCTTACAGGCACTACCTGTTTTCTATCTTTTGGCAAATAACCATACAAGTGGTATTTTAAAGATGCAGTGTTGTTACAGTTTTCATCATAAACTTGCATGACTACATCCTGTAATGATGTGCTTTCTCACAGTGTATCACTTGGACACTTGCTATGTCTAACCTACTTAGTGTCCCTGGTAAATGGAGGGAGACTAAGCTGAAGGTCAAGCCATGTGGAAGACTGTACCTGTTGACTTTTAATGAATGTCTCCTCTTTAAGAGAGGTGGTGGTTTCACAGAAAATGAGGTTTGGAAGCATAATGAAGAAGTACTGATGATTCAACTTAGCCAACAAAAGAGAAGACATTCTAAATTAACATCAACATATGACTCACTCAATGTAGTTGGTGATGTCTGCTGTAAGTGTAATAAAACCATGAGATGCCAGTCTGCTAAACCACCAGTTAAGGACATATTTCAATTTGAAAATTGGGTTTGAGAGTTTAAGTCCTTTTCTGAGCACCTGGAAATACATACATAAGTCCCAGGGCTGAACACTGAACTTGTAAGAGAAAACTGGCATAGAAGAATGAACCACTCTTAGTGTGCCTAATGCAACGAACACCCTACCAGGTCTATAATATTGGTGGCCTATGGGACTCCAGCCATTTTCTCATACGTGGAGCAAGTGGCTGCTTCACTTTTAAAAGAGTAATAGAATGTGTGGCAATGGCTGGGTTGGGTTTAAGCCTCCTGAGCATTTTGAGATTTTGAAACTAAAATCAGAAAATTAAGTTGGGGTCTGATTCTGATATAAGAGGAAGTGTACTTTTTCTGCAAGAGAATCACTAATTTCAAGAGCCACTTGCAGTGCAAAACACTTCCCGATCAGAATGAGGCTTCCCGCGATTACTGTGTACATAGTTGTCTCTACTGGATGATGCTTATATATAAATTCAATTCACAGTACAGCTGAGTACCTTGCTAGTAAATGTTTAAAAGCTCTGAGGATTTTAAGAGTTGCTTGATTATGCACAAAAGTAACTTTTTTCCCCCTTCTCTCTCCCTCTCCCCCCACCCCTTTCCTTCTGACAGCTATATCTGGCATGATTGTTCCCCCCATGTGAAAGAATTGCCTTGAAGAATTTTATTAATGAAGAGGTAGAATTCTGCTTCAGAGAGAATCTGATACAAGTCCCAGAGTGGAACTTTTTACTCAGGCCTTTTTAAAAATAAAAAAGAAATAAAGGAGAACCTTACAATAACTTCGGATTTTTAAACAAAACAAAAATCACCATCCTTGCAAATACTGAAATTAACAATCTACAATTGCAAGGTGTTGATTCAAGCTGTCCATCCCAAATACCTGGGAGATATATTTATTGTATGTTGATAAAAAATCCACTTTTTTTTTTTTTCTGTGGGGGTGGGGGCTTGCTTTTATTTCCTTCTGTTTTTTATGTTTTTTTTAAGGCTTAAGTCAACACCATTTGTCTTTTATAAATCATACAATTACACAAGGGACACTTGAGATGGAAGTCCACATTTTTAATTTATGAATTTTTTTTTAAAAAGCTGTGTAAAGAAAAATGAAGTGGTGTCATTTACATACAAGTCTGTATGGGACAGAATAGAAGTGCCAGTTAGTTTTTCGTAGAAGAATTACGGCCATTTAATTAAGGGTCGGCTCATATAGGTTGCATATCCAGTGGTGACTTGCTAATATGATGCATTTTTAATGTTCTAATTAAATAGTTGATATTTTTGGATGACGAGGGCAGGATGAGGGGTGGGATTAGTAACCTCTGTCTTTAATATCAGGCTAAATAATTGTGTAAATAACGCAACAAGAATAGTTGGTGGAAGGGAAGGCAAGGATGCAAATAACATTTCCTCTTGAACTGAAAAAACCCAGTGCCTCTAGATGTAATGCTAAAACTGCAGAATTAGACGAGCATGGCTCTCTCTTTAGCTTATATATCAGACTCTGTCCAAATGAGTGGCCTTCTTGAAGTTTAGTGTCACCTGAGCTGTGCATAAAATGCCGTTTGGATTTTGCATAGCCGTCTAACGACACGGACTGCGGCCATCAGGCATGGGGTGCTTTCAGCGTGGCCCCTCTCCCCTTGACCTATTTGTTTTTACGGGGCAGAATGAGGCCAGACTTGTCTGCAATTCTGCATCCTCACAATCTGAAAGCACACGTTTTCATCAGCCTCCCACTAGGATTGTTCCTCTATCAGTCGACCCTCTCTGTATCATAATATATTAAGCAACAGGTAACTGCTTTTGAATAGTAAATGGAAACAAGTTTAGGGGGGTGGGTGGTGGGGCTGTTGTTAGGAAGGTTTCAAATCAAAACCATAGCTTCTGTTTTACAAAAATTTTGCTATCATTATCTGGGAAGTGTTCTTAAAAACTATTAGTCAAAGAGGCAGCAAAGCTCTGAAGATGCATTACCTGATATTTTTTCTTTGCTGTTGTGTTTTGTATGTAGTTATAAATACTGTAGATTTTTTGTGATTTTTTGCCAAAGTTGTTGTTCTATTTATACATTTTAATGTCTTAAGACAGTTTTTCAATATCACAAAAAAGAATTTTACTGCATATTTTGCAAAAAAAAAGCTCACTACCTTTAGCTTGCACATACTTGCAAAATTAATTAAAGAAAAAAAAAGCTTTTTGTTTGTGTTTTTTGTTTGTTTGTTTTAAAGGGGATTTTGTAAAATATCCATATAAATAATGTATTTATCTTTGGAATTTGTACATTGCTTTTTATCCCCTACCAAGTTTATTTTATTGTGTATGTTTGCTATGTGAAAAGTGCTGATTTGTTTGGTCATTCACCGTTGTATTAGCTGTTTAAATGTGATTTTAAAACATTTCATTTATAGTTTTTTTTTTAGTATTGTTTAAAACCATGCTTCCATTTTTTTTTAATTTCCACCCAAAAGCCATTGTCTATTTTTGTATTATTTGTAAGTTAAGAAGTTTTTTCCAATATATGGCAAAAAGTAGCATATTATTCTTGTAGCATTTAGTTATGTAGATTTTAAAAAAAATGTATCCTTTGCTTTTGAGGCTTAACAAAAACTAATGCTGTTTTACTCTATTAATATGCATGGGATTTCTCCTCTTTGGAGTGACGCATTTTTGTGCATTAAATATGGGGAGAAACTTCATAGAACTCAATGAAAATACTTTCTTTCTTAAGTCTGCTTGTATATTTCTCTGTCTTTCACATAAATATAAACCAGCAGATTGGATGCCTTAACAATGCAAATCATATTCATTTCACTTGTACATTGTACTGTGCACCAGAACTGTCAATCATCACTAACATTCTAAGAAAAAAAAAAAAGGAATTGAAAAGCACAAAAGAACTGTTTTGTTACCTTAAAACAATATAACTTTTTTCTAGTCAAGCAAGAAATCATTTACAACGATGCTGCAACTGTGCATGCTTCCTGTATGAATTTTGCAATGGTTTTCACTAGAATGTCACAGCGTGATCGTTGGGGGGAAGGGAAGAAAACAGGATTTTTTTTTTCATGGTGAGAAAATAAAAGAAGAGAAAACTGGAAAATGTGAGAGACATCAGTTTATTGCTTCTCTGTATTCCAAGCGATTATTCTAATTCACATAGTAAGCAACAGCACGACAATGTAATCAAATTTAAAGCCATATTTTGTCCAGTGACACCATCAATTACTCTTGTAGAGCTCCACTCAAAGTCATAGCGATTTTGACACCAGTGTTAGCCATCGATGTTTGTAGTCTTCTGCGCCAGTGTCCAAAGATCCTTTGACAATGTGCATAATTTTGTTTTGTTGCAGCTATTTATAGTGATCTGATAAATGGGAATTTATAAAAATCTCCCCCGCACCACCCTTATCTTTTACAAAGTAAAAGATGCAGCTGTTTACAGAATATGGCTTTAAGTGGAAACATTCAGATTTCAGTTTTAACAAGGTGAAGCTTCACAAATGACTGGATTGCATAAAGTATGCCTATTTCCTCACAGTTGTACTAGGATGCAGCTAAAATGAAGTCATCTCTGAAACTACTAACCTTTCACCTTCTTATCTAAATCTTTTTGAATAGACACACACACTGTACAGTTCTATTGTTAGAGAAACTAACTACTGTAGAGATTGTTATAATTTTTTTGCAGAAATTCAAGCTGTAAAAACTTTTCAACTTTCACAATATTTAATTAAAGTTACTTCCTGTCTGTGAATACAGCTCCTAGTTGTGTGTTTATTTTTCTGCTTCTGCTAGCTAGTAGATGAGAAAAAAATAAAATATGCAAGACAGAAGCTACTGACTTGTCTTTCTGAAATTAAGGAGAAGCAGAAATTCATGGAATTACACAGTTAAACATGGTGAACACTGGTGCACTGAAACTCCTCTTCTTCTATCACTAATGGATTTCCAAAAATCCTCACTCATAATGCTGAATGGTCATCCTGTTACCATTATTCACATTATTATTGCCATTGTTTTAGTCTATTGATTGCCTGAAGGGCCAGTGTATTTTTCTAGTGGATTTCAGGAGCATATCTTGCTTTAGGTACTCCGTTGCAAAGAGCTGTCTCTCTAGATGCAGTTGTCATGAAGTACTAGACAAAGGCATGTTAGATCCAGTGCCAGAGACCCAGGGAGATTTAAGTTTTCATCTTGGTATTATTTAAGTCAATGGCAACACTTCCAGGACCAGTCTTAAGTGACCTGCTCAAGGCCAGCTCCAAGAACTGCATCAGAGTACGTTGAGCTGTAACTAGCTCCTTGACTTGACCGTGAAGGAGGCTCATATAAAGTATTTCCATTCTGCTTCCCTTCCTAAATAACAAAGTCATCAGCTGCTAAACAGATTCTAGGCATTTCGTTTTGTTCTGTACTCCTCTGGCAGTAAAGGACCTTAAGGAGCTTTACCTCTGACACGTGGAAGGTTGACATAATGGCACTTAACTGGGCCTGAAGAGTGGCTGTCATAGAGAGACCTGTATGGGGACAATCAAAAACCTTTAAACACCACACCTAATGCAAGGCTCCAAGATTTTTGAATAGGGATGTTGGGGTTACAGTTTAAATTAAATTCAAATTTACTTTCAGAAATTAAATTTGCTAAAAACATAAGCAGCTCGAAGTGGCTTTTTGCAATGTAAAATGTTGGATATCTCTTAAATGTTAGCAGATCCACTCCAGTAGCTGTTAGAGAAAAAGGAGTTGTTGGCAAAGTCAGACCCCAAATGTGTTTACTCTGTCAGCACAGGAGATCTGTTTCTTCTGTCTGGGATGATTCTCCTGATTCTCTTTCAAATGGTGTGAATATTTGCAGCTCTCACAACAGCCAAGAGTTCTATGAGTGCTCAGCTCACTACAAAGATTTGGGTCACATGTAGCGGAAAAGCAACCTTAAAGATTAAATTCACCATGGAAGAGTAGGCAACCTGTTCTAGGTGCAGCAGAACCAGAGCTCTGCTTCAGCCTTCTGGATCCAATGAGAATGTTGTTTGTCTGAAATTTAATTTCATCCACATTAAAAAAAAAAAGGACAGGTAAGGGCGATAAGATAGCATGAGCCATCCGGCACCTAGTTCAGACAGAGGCTGAAGGAGAGTCTGCTAGTCAGCCCCAGTGATGTTCATCTGAAAATCCAAACTGAGATCACCTGGGTGACAGTACTGTAATAGGTGATGAATTGCTTTTTTGATGCCAGAAGAAAACCCTCCAAAACCCAAACCACGTGAGGATCAGTTGCAGGGTACACATTCAGATACGGCTGCAGTAAGACATGTATTCCATGATGGGCCATATGCTAAAAGGGAGAGGAGTGTCTCCTGTCATCGCACAGAGAACATGTAGGCATGGGGGCTTAGGGTAAGGTGTATAACAGCATGGCTTGTTGCTGCCCTCTACACTGGTGGCTTCTTCAATTTTTCAGCAACTGTAGTAGTGATTTTGACTGAATAGTTTGCATCTGCCAGTGAGATTGGTTGTATTTTTGTCTGGGCATGCCTCTCATTTTTTATTTAGTTTAAAGAAACCTCAGCAAAATGAGCTACCTTCACTGTTGGCCTTGTCTGCACGTCTGCTTATTCCCCTTAGAGTCTATCTCTACAGGCTCGTGCCACAGCTGCTTTACGTAATCATTTACATAACTCTGCTTAGCATCACAGCCCCTGTATCTTCTGCCATTTCATGGGTTAGCTGAAGACACATTTTATGTTATACACTTGATTTCCTCAGCTCCTTCCTGTTTACTGCCCCTTATCCTGCAGTCCTCTTGTAAATACTCACATGGCACTGCTGTACTAAAGATGGGTTGGAGGCCTCCCACGGAGTCCCTGGCCCTCAACTCAGCTCTAGACTCCTCCAGTTTCATGGGACAGAAGTTTTTGGAAGAGCTTTAGCAAATGCCATGTTGCCCGAGCTTTTTTAAAAATGCATCCACTGCATCTTAGTTTATGTGCCCTTATTACCCTTTTGGGGAGGTTGTCACTGAAGCCCATTCCTCTAGTGCGTAGAAAACATTATACAGTTTTGTCCTGCAGCAGCGCTATGCTTTTGAATACCTCTTCACTTGTGTTAGCTCTCCTGTTAAATATATAGCAAAGAAATGCTGCTGCTGCAGGCTTTGCTTTGCTTTGCTGTGCTAAGCAAGCCAAGCTCTTCCAGTGTCATACTTAAGAGAGTTGCCCTCCTTTCCATGGAGAATCCCAGTGGCTTTCTTTTTTCCAGTTCCATTTCACTCTGTACTTTTCTCGCTTGGGCCAGGGTGCATATCATCTCAGACGGAGATGGGGAGGCTATGAAGACCATCCATCTCAGAGCTGTGACAATTTACTTGATTAGCTCCATCCACAGCAACATTACAGGAGCGTCACTTTCTACTCCTTTTTTTTTCTCCCTTCACAAACACACTTCCTTACCATCACACTAATAAAAAATGCGCAAAACCTACCAGTGAACATTCAAAGTCCACATCTCAGAGATGCTGTGAAGCAGCCTGACATAGAGCTTCAGCGAGATACTTGGTCAGTTTGGTTGCTGCCTCCTTGCCCACCCACCAGTTGTACCCTGTCGTGTCATTGCCACCTCCCAGCCTGCTGCCCCC
>NW_009603217.1:90470-125103 GCF_000690535.1 Cariama cristata
CCCCATTATCTCAGTGGGTTGCTGCCTGATTTGGGCCTCGTTTGACACCTCTCTTTCCTCTGTTTCTCAGAAGGAGCTGGCTCTAGCATCCCTTTTCCCCAGCATCTGATGCTGATATTTCAGTAGGGGAGGTCAGGTCAATACTTTAGATAAATAAGTAATAGTTCCAACTCCACAACCCTGTTATCTCTTCCTCTCCTTGGTGCCCTTGAGGATATAACTAGACCAGAGCTTATGGCATGGCTCCAACATGATTGGCAGGTCATGTGAAAGAGCACACATCTTAGAAAACTTTAATATAGTCATTCCAGGACACGAATGCCGATGACTACCCAGGTCACAGCCTAACAGCAGGGACTGCAATTCTAGGTAGCTTTTTTGTGTAGGCCTACAACAGGAGTAGCAAATACAGTGCTCTAACACACATTGTTTTTCCTCATTTTCAATGAATGACCCAAACTTCATCACTAAGGTGGATGCACATTTTAAAATCTCCGTAAAAAAAAAAAATTTGATGATCACCTAGCCCTTTCCTGAAACATATAGCAAACTCTGTCCTACATATTCCAGTCAAGCCAAACCCTGTTTTGTATAAGGGGGATGAAATTATTCACTTCCTTTTTTGTTAGAGTGAAGTATATGAATCCCTAATTTTCCCCCCATTTATTCATGTCAAAGTGTCTCTTATACTGTAAGCCCTTACAAGGCTTTCAGTGGGTTTGCAGCTGGTATACAAGAGAGACTCACCATGCCGTGGTGATTCACTGCAGTCTGGCAGCTCTTGACCTCGTGTATGAGAGCAGCAAGGACCGATTATGTCTGTAGCTACATACAAATGTGCTCTGAAGGGGCACAGGTTATCTGGTTGAAGATAACCTTAAGATAAATTTGCCAATAAGGATGCCTCAGGGACTCCCTGTAAGAGGGCCACAACTCAGCTCAGGTCTTAGCTCTGGAGGCACAAAAATGCAGACGTGTGTGTGTGTGCGCGTGTTGAGGTGGGAAACTGTGAAAACCACAACAAGCTCTGAGAAGCAAGCCCCAAGATGAATGCTGTCATAAAAGTCCACTTTTCTGCAGCGTTCAGAGGAAAGGGGAGTGCAAACATCGCACAGAGTCTCATCTGGAAGGTAGCAGTGATGCAGCTTTCATCTCCACTGCCACCCAGTCCCACACCGTCCCCGCCAGCTTGGCACAGGTCCTGCCCACTGCCCTGCTGCCTCCTTGCCCACTGCCCCTGCCACAAAGGGCTCTGCCTTCAGCCCCATTTCCACGGAGCGTTGCTCACGTTGCTCACATATTGCTCACCGTCAGCCTGCCCCAGGCACTGCCTCGCTCCCCCACCTCGCCACCATTAACTTTGCCTTCAACCTCTGCTGCATCATTGCCTTCTCCTGAGGGTTCCCTATTTACATAGAGGGGAAAATGCAGTTGCTGGGACTGGAAATATTTTGTTACCTTTTTCTACTTAAGTGCGAGGCATTTTTATCTGTGCTCTCTGGAGACTTATGCTACAGTGGGACTGATTTTATCCACTTACTCAATGCACTTTAGTTCAATAATGATTACAGAACTTCTACATAATATATTAGGCATAGCTGATTTCCCAGGGTTTGTAGCCCTCTATCTCCCTAAGCATTTAAAAAGGAATCTCTCTGTTATAGGTATGTTATGAATGATACACTCCTCAACAGTCATGATGGAAAAGTAACAGCAGCAGTGGGCTGGGAAGGAAGAAGCAGCAGGCATTCGGCTGGAAAACACCAAAGCCTGTGGATCATACAGCCCAACAGCAATGACCTGCCTTGTTCATTTTATCACTTCTCCTTAGCCCATCAGTGGCACTTGCAATCTACGGAGTTCAGGCAACCCAGGCCAGATTCCCAAACCACCCCTCCTCCACCTTACCCACACTGAGGGGTTTGGCAATTTGTTGGCTCCATTGCAGGACTGGGTTGACCTGGTCCCTCTTTCTCACTCACTTTCTGTTTTTTTAAATGCAAGCTGAGCACTTCAGCTTGCTCAACTGTGGATTTAGCAGCCGTGAGCAGGCCTGTCGCAGCCAGCATGCCCAGCCCTGAGGTGCCTAATGTGAGTGCAGAAAGCCTGTGCTATATTTGTTTTCTTCAACTGCAATGTTTGTGGTAATTGCCTCCTTTACACCTGAGGTTAGACTGTGTGCCCCCAACACAAGAAACCTGGTCCTAAACTTTCCTCAGCGTAAGAGGCTTTCACTGCACGTTGCCCCAACCACAGACTGCAAGGCTTCTCCATTCCCTGCTATCTCAGAAGCTAGTGACCCTCTGCCCATCTTGTTCTCCATCTGCCCCCCGGCCCAGCTGCTCAGCACCCTCACTCCACTGTTCAGCACACTGATGGCCGAGGACATCCAGCTTCTGTCCATAAAGCCTACAACTGCCTCGTTCAAAGCCCATTCATTTGCCCCAGGGAGTTTTCCACACTGGACCAACAACCTTGAACCAAGCACTTTGCTCATCTTATTGTCATCAGCCACCCCAATCGGTGATGATGGTTTTTTTAAACATAAAAGTTCCATTTTACTAAATTTTCCAATAATCTCTTAATTTCAGTAAAGCGTTTGGCAACGAGCTCCACAAGTTCATTGCTGTTATTCCCTTATTTACTGCTTGTGCAACAGGTGTGTGGATGCTGCAAATATTACTGCCCGAGCTGAGCAGCCCCTGCGGGCCCTCGAGGGGCCGGGGACAGCCAGGGATGCTGCTGCCTCTCCCCAGCCCCACCAGAGCAGCACGGGGCAGCTCCTATCGCTGCTGCGGCCCCACGGTCGCCTGATTGACGCCAGGAAATAGCACAACGAAAGTCGCTACCAGCTAACAGCTGTTTCAACAGTTTTAATCACAAGGCGAGCTGTAAGATAAATAAATAAATAAAGCCTATGAAGTGACAAAACAAATGGCCTGGTATCGGAGACAGATTTGAAGCTTCTGGCTGCCTTCGTGGGAGAGCAGCCTGTGAGCTCTCACCCTCCCTCCTCCAAATAATTAATTTATCACTTAGCAGCACTGTGGCTCTCCAGAAGGTGTTTGGAGATGGCGTTTGAAGGTGAACTCAAGCCCTCCGGAGGGGCCCGTGGGGCTGGGGAAAGAGGCAGTCAAGTGTTGGAGTCTACAGGTGAACCGGCAAGATCGCAGGAGGATTTATATCAACCTGCTCAAGCTACTGTGAGCCAGCACACGCTATTTTGTTCTGCCGTCGCAAATCACTGTTATGCCCTTTCTGCTTTAAACACTATGGATCAGCTATAACAACACTTGATATTTATTTTATTTCAACTATCACTCTGATTTGTCAGGTGTATTTTTTATGCACAGCAGGTGTACCCTGATGGGGTTAGAGAATAAACAGAAAATTGATGGGCTTACACACCCATTAGCTAATGGATTACTAAGCAAAAGGGACTCTGTTTAACCCCACTGCACTTAGCCCACTGTTAGGAGGAATGTTAAAGACTATAAGCTAACACTCAAATGTCTCTTTGCGGACCCAGGGGAAGAGAGCTCAAACTTTAATGCATCGCATTTGATAGGCAGGTGAATGAATGTGGCTATCATTATGCAATCATGCATCTCTGGAACTATTTATCAGCCGCACAACGTGCCCCATGAACCCCGCGTGCTCCTGACCCACCGCGCTGCAAGCCTGTCACTGCGGTGTACAGAAAGGGTTAAACAGCTTGAAATCCCCCCAGACAGAGGTACTTCCCACATCCCACTCGCACAGTGCGTGCAGGAAACACAGAGCTGCCACTGCGACTTCATGTTCCCGTCCCCCAGTACTACACACCTTGTACATTAGCAACATCCTTTTTTGTGCAAAGGCCTTATGTCGACACCAGCTTTAATCAGTTATTTCAAGATAGATGTGCCTCGTTAGCATCAGAACAATGCAATTACTTCCCCTCCTCCCCTCTCTCCAAATCCTGGGGTTTTATTGGCCTATTAATGGTTTGATTTGTTGTTGGTAGAAACAAGAAGGATTCCAACTCATTGATCATATTATCCTACAGATATCCAGCAGAATAAATAAATGGGATAATAAAACCCAAACCATACACTCAAAGGTTACGTTTTCTAAATCCTTTAGTCTTCTGCATCATAGTTTATGTTCCCTTTCAACCACAAATACACAGTTTGGTGCAGTACGTGATAGTTAAAAAAGGTCTGTAACGTTAAAGGTTATATTTGCAATCTATCGCCATCTTCCTCACATGGAAACAAGTCCCACTGATACTCGCTGTCCACAGATGCAGTAAGGAACAACCCTCTGACACAGGTGTATAATCAAAAGCCAGTTCAAAAGGAGTCTTCTGTAAATACCAACCTGATCCAGACATAGGCATGCTTTGCTTGAAGCACCGAAAGAGTCCTGCTGATTTCAATGGGATGGCTCATGGGTTCGAAGAGAAATAGGTGCGTGAGTGCAGGAGAGGTGAAGAGAGAATATAATTTTGTGTTGCTTTTCTCTAAGCAGTGACACAAAAACTCACAGCCAGGGGGAAGCTAAGGTCTTTTTAGTTTCTTTTGTGAGTGCGTGTTCCTGGGGTGCTTTCAGGTGCCCCTTACATTTAACTCTGGAGGCCCATCTGGGTTGCAGGGCTGCTCAGAGAGTGCTCTGAGGGATATGGGATGCCTACCAGAGAGAGGGGGGGATATGGCACAGATCGTGGGCTCTCTGGGCTTTGCCTTATTGCTGGTCTTTTCCTGGAGCTGGGGAAAAGCAAAGTGCTTTAGGCACTTGAGAGACCAAAGGCTGAGCTCTTCAGTTGGCTTAAGAGGGATGCTGTAGAAAATGCCACAGTTACAGTGGCAATGACAGAAGACACTGGGACTTCAATATGATCAAAATGACTGCCCAGGTCCCTCCTTACTCTAGAGAGCAATGGTCAAGCAGAAATCTACTGATGCCCACTGGAAGATGAACTGCTCTGTTACCAACTGAAGCTCCAAAAGTATGGTGTGGTTCAAGTGATGCATGAATACAACTTTAGCTCTAGGTTGTAGACTCTGTGTTGGAGATGACTTAATTTATGCTGGAATTCATCAGCATCAGTCTAAAAGGATGGAGCAGCGTAGCAACAAGCTTGTTAATTGCTAAGCAATTATTTTACTCAAATTTTAGACCAAGGGGGTACCCAAAATATCCACATCTGTTCATTTTGATTTCTTATTGTTCCCTCCATACTGTAGCTGAGGTTATTTTACAGTAGCTGTCAGTCATAACAGTAACAACTTCCGCAGCAGCAGCTTCCATTTGGCAAGCTCACTATACAGAAAATGCTGTAATGGAGTGGAAGGGGTTTCTTTCTTAATATCATCTTCCCCTAGGATAGACTACCTTGCCCTCTCCAGCAGAACACGCTTGGATCACACTGCAGAGTTTCTGACTGCTGCTTTTAAAAAGGTATATCTGTTCATTTCTATCAACACATTTCAGCTCCTCTGGCATGCTGTCTTTGCAGCTCTAATAGAGACACTTCACATGTAATAGGGTCACACAGTGATCCTCACGTTCGATTCCATTCCTATCACCATGTTAAATTGAAACAATGTGTGTGCATCAGATTTCTGCAGTGCAGGGAAGCGGTAGCGTCTACTAGTTTTGTGATGCGATGAAACTAATGATTTGGATTTTATTTTCTTGGTACCACATTCAGCTGCTGAACTGTTGAAAATACACCTTACCTCGTTTTCTCTCTGTCTCTTTACCTCTCAAGAGCTTTCACCAGCAGATCTACTTTCATGCTGGGAAAAAAAAGTAATTCTATCAGTAATTTATGGAAATTAGAAAACTGATTAGCATAAAGCTTCTACTTGTGATAGTGGGGTTACAAAAGTGGGTTGATAGGTAAAAATGATCTCCTTAGTGATAATTAACTTTGATCTCTTAAATAACTGTTAACTTTCATAAAGAAGGAGAGTACAAATGACATTTGCATCATGGCAACTGTAAAAAGGCAGAACATAACTTTCATTGGAGATTACATGATAAGCTCTCTTCTCAAAGAAAATATACTCATTTCAAAGAAAAATGACATGAATTGTCAAGGACTGTTGGGTTTCTTCTTATATCCTGCGCTAGCCTGAGTGCACTGAGATGAGACATTGCATATGCTTGTGTGAACAGCTCTGCACACCCATGTAAATGATATGTATTTATCTACAAGGAAATGACAATGCATGCTCTGCTTAGCACTTCTATGAGACCATTCATCCAAGGACTTCCAAGTACTTTATAAACATTAATTCATTCTGACTATGTGACTGTGAGGTAAGCAAATATTAGTCTTATTGCAATATTATTGGGAAATGGAGAGACACAGCAGCTAAGAGACTTGCTCAAGGTCAGCAGATTATAGCTTGAATGCCTAGCTTCCAGTTCTGTGTGCAGGCATGGCCTCCTGGCAAAGCACATGTCTTTGGACATTGGAGGTTTACTATGCCCTTGTCAAACTCTGCTTTGAGTACGGTTTTGAAATTTTTCCCACCTGTATTTATTTCAGGAACAATTTCACGGTGCTTGTTTGGAGTCAGTCTTACCACCTCTGTTTTACAAATGAGAAAATGAGGCAAAGTGGAAAAAAAAAATCCAAAGTACTCACTAGATGCCAACATCCAGTTTGAGAAATCAAGGGCCCAGCACTTCTAACCAAAAGGCCCCTGCAAGGTGCAGTTCCTAGTTTAAGCCAGACGATAAGCAGTTGTGTCTTGAGTTTTATGGACTCAGAAAAATCTCACCTGAATTTAGCATGCAAGCAAAGGAGATTTTTTGAAGCCCAGTGTACCAGACATTAGGTGTGAGTCCTCTCACAATGGACCTCAGAAAGATTTACACAGGTTGCTGGTGTTGAGATAAAGTAACTGTAAACCAGAAGTTACGCATGGAATGAAGTGCGTATCAAGAAACGCACACACACACACACACACAAGGAGCCTAGATAATTTTAAGTAGCAAAATTAAAATAATATCTTAATATATAAATCCTTAAAGCTTTGCAGGCTCCAAATTTTTCAATTCAAGGAAATAATATTAGAACCTTTCTTGCACACTTAAAGCTCTTGGCACACTGACTTGTTGCAAAGAAACCATTGCAACATCTCAGTATCTTTCTTCACTAGCTCCTCCAGATACAGACTATGCTGGCCACACTCTGAATCATTTTATCCTGTCATCTTCCTTCCTTTGATATGCATGAAGTTAAAGGGAAATGGCAGTCTCCTAATTTCTATTTCCACCCAATGTCATGGGAGAGAGGAAGGAAAAAAATATCACTTTTTTAATGCAGCTTTTAAAATAGAAAAGCAAAAAAAAAATTTTTTTTACAGCACTTAATAGGCCTCTCTTGCAATTTAAAAACTGATTTTCAGAAGCTCATATATTCAAATCTCCAAAGTCTATTTGAAGGCACATCTGAAGGTGCACCCTGCAACCTGTGTGTAGCAAACTCTTTTGAATCTTGTCCTTGAAACAAAAATTAGTGCCCCATGGGAGCTCAGTAGTGTAGACAACCACTAACTGCAGTATGACTGAAAGCAGAGCTGAGAGTCCTTGCAGCTGGGAGGGAGAAGGGGATGAGAGAGCAAGGGAAGATGAGAAAAGCCTTCAGGAGCCATTTGGGAGACAGTCACTGGGAAGAAGAAAGAAAGACATGCACTAAAAACAACAGAAACACAGGTGGAAATGGCCTACTGGGAAATCAGGCTGTCAACAAACAAAAGCCGAAGGCCAGAAAGCAGTTTCAGTAGCAGCCCCTGCTAACAGGGCTTCAGTGTTCAGTAAATAAATTAGCAGCAGCTTTGACTGTTTGGAAATTAGTAGTGACATGATGAAAGAAGCAAATGACTTGCTTTTATCTGGAGTGGAAGCACTAAACTTCCAAAGAAATCCTTGCCTGTATTAGGAGAAGCAGAGATGCTTATATCAGTTAAGACTTGAACAACAATAATATCAGAAAAGTTTCATTTCATTTACCAGAGGCTCACAACTTTGTTTGTAACTAATGAGACCTATGTCCCTCTGGGCTGCTTCTGGCAGCATCTCTCCTTTGAATAGTTTATCATTTAGGAGGTAAAAATAACATAGGTTAGGTAGATAGACAGACAGACAGATAGATGCCTACATGTTTGAAAAAAGAAGTGGAGTTGGGACGTTAGATCAACTCTTCAATTATTACAAACTGGGAAAACTCCTTTGGGACAAACCAGTGATTTACTTCTGTGGAGAATCTGATCCTGTTTAATTAAATGGGAACTAAATGAGGGGCTGAATAGTAAACACTTCAGCACGTGCTTAAACATTCAGCATGTGCTGAAGTCCTATTGATTCCGTTGACATATAATTTGCTTAAGCACTCCTCCCCAGTAAGGGTTCCTACTGAATCAGGGCCTCAGTTACTGGAGCTGAATGTTTATTGTGTCAGAGGTGTTATGAAGGGGCTCTTTTCCCACATCCTCATTTCTTAGAAAGATAGTTGGATAAGGAGTAACATCGCAGCCTCCAAAGTGAGCAAATATTTACGTAAGCTGTACTGAGTGTGCTTGATACGGCAACAGGTCCAGGAGGCAAGCTTGCACTCGCAGTGGAAAGCAGGGATGCCTTGGGTAGTCCTTTGATCTGGTGAGTCCATTCCACTGTCCCAATGTGTGTGGGTCTACATAAAACTTGAAATACGAACTTTGTCCCTAGCACAGACAGCCCTGGGCTGTGCCTACACTGCCTTTGACAAATGGTAACAGCCTCTGCTGTGCTTGCTGCCCATCAATTTGGGAGCTGAAACTGGTATGTGATAATGCCATGAAACGCCAAATCTAAAGACTCACAGATTTGCTAAATTGTTTGGGTATTGAATCTGGCTTTCAAGGTAGCATTAGTTTTGTCTCCCCAAAAATACCTGGCTGCTCTGAGATTCAGCTGTCAGCTAGCAGCCTCAGCTCAGCTCTCTGGGCAGACCCGGAGCACTTTCAGCTAAGAAGTGTCACAATTTCTCCTTCACATGCCAATGCCAGTTAGACAGGATCACCTTCCACTGTACCTGGCTCATAGCGTTACTTCTTACCACCATGAGAGGTAAATTAGCTGGCACAGACATGCTTCTAGACAAAATGGGCATTAAGTAATGCCATCCCTCAGGGATTGCACAGTACTGGGACTAATACTGCTTAATGTCTTTGTTAACGACCTGATGATGGGATGGAGTGCACTCTCAGCAAGTTTGTAGATGACACCAAATAGTAGGGGGACAGGCTGGAGAAATGGGCTGGCAGAAACTTCATGAGGTTCAGCAAAACTAAACGCAAAGTCTTAGTGTCTGGGATGAAATAGCCCTATGCAACAATACAGACCGCAGGCTGACTCTCGAGGAAGCAGCGAAGAAAGTCAACCGCATCCTGGGCTGTATTAGCAACAGAGAGGCCAGTGGGTCTAGGGGTGTGCTCCCCTCTGTTTGGCACTTGTGAGAGCACATCTGCAGTGCTGTGTCCAGTTTGGGATTCCTAGTTACAACAGAGGCATGGACATACGGGAGCAAAGCCCAGAGAGGCCACGAATTCGGTTGAGTGCTGGAGCTGAGAAACTGAGGGAGCTGGACTTGCTCAGTCTGGAGAAGAGAAGGTAAAGGCGAGACTGTATTGCTGCCCTCAACTGCCTGATGCAGAGAAGATGGAGTCAGATGCCTCTTGGAGGTGCACAGCAATAAGAGGAGGCAATGGGCACAAGTTGGAGCAACAGAAGGAATAGAAAATACAAGGAAGGGTGGGGGGTTTTTCAACCATGGAAGTCATCAAATACAGGAGCAGGTTGCCTAGGGAGCTTGTGTAATCCCCACCACTGGAGGTGCTCAAGACAGGACTGGACACAGCCCTGACCAAATTGATCTAATAGAACCTGCTTTGAGCAGGGGCTTAGACCAGATGACCTCCGTAGTCCCTTCCAACCTAAATTACCCCACAATTCTATGGAAATGAAACCTGACAGAAATGGTGAAGATTACGTGGAATCATGTAATAGCTGGCACAGGTCTATGAAAGGAAGCTCAGGCCCAATTATACTGAGAATTTAATTAATTAAGGCAGACATAACGTAGTTGGATTTTTAGTAAATTGTTAGTTTAGTGCTACACATGAACCCAATAGGAAAGCTGGAGTTGCATAGCCTGCATAATAATACAATAAGGTAGACAAAAATCTATCCAACAGCTAGGAACCAATGAGTTATCATCAATGGTTTTATGTCAAAAGAGAGAGAAGTATCAATTGGTCTCCCATAGGGATTGATACCGGAGCCAGTATTAATCGATATACTCATTAACAGCCCAGAGGAGAATGTAAATTCAACAACCACTGGATCTGGAGAAGATTCAAAGGAATGGTGGGGATGTGGCAAAGGAGGTAGGTGGCATATAAGAAATAGAGTTGTAGTCAAACGATGTGTAGATTTCATCAGATGAATGAGCAACATGTATTATTTTTTATATTAAGGGAAGAATTTTACAGAATATAAATATAAAATACGGTGAGGATAGTGCCTAAATACACCCCTTCTAAAAAGCCCCAGGTTAGCCAATTGCTAATTTCTTGCACCATTGCAAAAGAATGAGCCAGTGTATGAGTTCTGACCCATTAAAAGTCCTGCAAGACAATGTATTAAATTGCCACTTAACAATGTGCATGGTGTCAGGTGTAAAATACCATAGCCAAATGTCACAAGATATTTTGATTAAGAAAGAAGATCAGGAGAGAGTCGCTGAAATTCTGCAAAGACTGGATTCAAACCTAGCCTATGTGCTTCACACTGACTTTGGTTAAAGAGATTAAAATATTGAGGCGTGTGGCAGATGAAAACTGCACTAATGATGATAATGGGACAAAATTTGACTTCCTACAGTTTGCTATGGAAGGTGATACGTGTAATGCTTTTTCCCCCTGTTTTCCTACATCTTCTCCAATCTTAGTCCTAGGATTTTGATGTGTGTGTATATATATATATATATGCACGTATATATAAATTTGCTCAGAGATCATGTTGCTTGCTGAAGGTGTGAGTGAGCTGACCCGTAGATATTAAGCCCAAACAAATTGCCATATTCATCTAAAATGTCTTCTGTATCACACAGGTCAGAGCATTTCCATGCGTGAGTATCTCAGGTTTTGGGTTTTGGAGAATGTAGTAAAAATTTATTTGGGATTTCAAGCCCTCATCTGTTGGAGAATGTATGACATCCCTCGCCCAAATGTTGATAGTGAGTTTATATATTCTCAATCTGAATTGGCCGTTGTAGCTTGCTTACATCAGAAATATTTTTCCTCACACAGCTACCCAGTGGTACCATTTAACTCCATAATGCATTATAACTATCATTTTCATAATATACACTTATGAACTAGGAACTTATGTCACTCCCATTCAAACCCATGAAAACTCCCATGGACTCTAATGCAAGCAAACCTGATATTTATTCATCGAAAGCTAGAACCGTGTGATGGAAAATAAGAAATCTTTTAAGCCACAGTTCTTAAGGGTATGTTGCATGGTGTTTACTGTTCAACACATGAGAGCCTCATAGCCATATTAGTTATATGAATGGGATAAGATTACTTGGGCAATTTTCTTCTACATTAGAAACAAATCGCAGCTAAACCTCTGCTGGCTCCATATGTTTTAAATTCCCATTTTCTCTCACCAGAACAGAAAAATAAATACACAGATAGCTGACCAAACTTAGAAAGTGTTCAAAGCAATCAAGTGCAAATTCCCTCCTGTTAAAATGTGAACAAAACAGAAAACCTTTGACTGAGAGGTAACTTCAGAGATAAGTAGTTAGATAGATGCTATAGACAACAAGACACAAACAAATTAAATCTATTCCACTGAAACAGTGATATAATTTCCCTCCAGAGACTATCTAAGACTGACAAAATAAACAAAGAAATAACATGTTTCTTAACTTGTGAAATGTGACAGTCAATGGCAGATAGCAAAACAAAACTAAACAGTGCTAGAAGTTCTTAGCACAAACACACTGTTCAGAGACGATACAGCTCTATTTTTCTTTGACTTCGACCTCCTGATAACTGTATTTTTTCACACCTCCCTCCTCTGAGGTTTTTCATCCTCTTTTCAGCATGGTCCTTCTTTTTAAGAAACATGCCATGTGTTTATTTTGAGGGACAGACTGATGGTGGAAATTAGCACATCTGGGAAAGAGAGAGCTGTTAGTCTGGGACTCTAATGACACCTCCGAAGGCTCTTTGCCCAACAAAGCGTGCAGGGACATGCTTCAGTTTGGCTTTGATGGTAGATAAGACCTTGCTAAATGTTGAGCACATACTGCAGAGCTTTGAAGGCGCAGGGTTGGACATCGGTGTTCATTTTAAAGTGTTACAGATCTGGGGCCAAAGAAGGGAGCCTGGGTCCACGACCTGCTTGGTCATCAGGAAATTCTGCCAACAGAATTTTCAGGCTTTTCACAACGACAGAAACCTTTTCAGGGTTTCAGGTCAGTTCTGAGACTTCTGTATCAGGAATTGTGCTAACCAGCATAACCTAATGACTTCACAAGTCCAAAAGAAGTATCCTCAAAAACAGAGTAAGAGAAACTTCGGGCACTACTGAGATGGCCATGCTATAACAGCAAGCTCTAAAGATAGAAGCAAAAGCATGAGCATGCCAAAGTGCAGTACGGCACTAATTTTCATGTTACTCATAGCAATCATTTTTCCATGAACAATCTGTGTATGTCACTTACAAATATCTCATTTATTCCCCATCCTTCATATGCACATAATAATCCTTTCACTTTATTTTAGTTGATAGTTTGCCTTTAAAATGTCAGGTCTTTTCCCCTCTAAGTTGTAAATTGCTTTTGTGCCTTAAAGTTTATAACCAAAAATATCTTAGCTCAGAGCTGCTTAGGGGCTGATGATGGAAAATGGATCCTTTCACCCTGGCAGACAGTCAGAAACCAGTCCAGGTCTCCAACTGCCATCTCCTAATTTCTGAAGGTGGGGTTAATCTCCAGAAGTCTAACTTTAAACATCTAATTGAAGCAGCTTTCTTGCTAGACGCTTTGCAAGCAACTCACCTGGCTCACGTTCCCCAATCCTTTTATTTCAGCCTAAATGACTTGCCAAGGTCCCACAGGAGGCTCTTGTCAAGCAAGACTGTGCCCTAACTCATAGCACCAGACCATCTCTACTCTCGCTACTGCTTGAGAAGTCTAGCGGGGAATCTGGTCTCTGAATGGCCAACAATACCAAGTCGCTTGTTACTCTTAAAAAGGTGTCTTGGGCATAAAAAGAAACACAGAACATGAAATATGCAGCAATGTAGAAAACACTGCGCTGGTGGAAGGATGGTGAGAAGGAAGCCAGCAGGTTCACTGCCTGTTTCTGAACAGCATTTTGTGGGTAAGCGGTTGTCGAAGCTATGTTTAAAGGGCCAAAGATGGGCTGTGGAGCAGTGTGAAAGATGTGGCATGTTTTCAATCAAAAGTTTTATGATAAAGCTGCATGGTGGTCTTTGGGAAATTATGAGGTTTGAAAGTGGTGCAGCTTTTTCAAAGTTTTGAGGCCATGGCAGTGCAGGCCAGCTTTGCTATCAAAGAACACTCTCTTTTCATGGCCCTCAAGAGAGTGACTCCTATCAGCCTGCCTTCGCTTGCAAAAACAATAATGAAAAACACACAACATGAAATAGAACAGCCACTTAGTACATCATATTTTGAACTGATTTTTTCAAGGGTGCTGAGTCCAAGCGGCTTCCATGGACTTTAGTGGAGCAATTTGGGTCTGCAGCATCCTGGGAGCCCCTGGCATACAGGGCTGTTTCTTCTGCCACTAAAGAGCATCCACTGTACATTTTAACTAGATTTTCTGAGTGCATTCTGCAGCCTGCCTATTTCCATGTTAAATAATAATTCTGAATTATATAACGCCACATTCCTTTCCACCCCTCATCTGATAACAATAACAAGCTCTGTATCTTAGAGACTTGCACATTTATGTTGGCACTATTGGAAATACTAACACGAACTGAATCTCCTCTGTGTTCTCAAAGACTAACAAACACCATTCATTTCCTACAGATTAGTTTCAACCTAACAAGCATTTTGTTGAGCCCCAAAGAATATTTCATTTATTTAGATAATGCTGATTGCTCACTTATGAGTGGCAACTCATTCAGTAGGAAACAGACTGTTACAGCTCAGTATTTTTTAAAAGAGGGAGAGAAAAAATTCAAAGAGCAACTTGGAGATGGTATTTAATACTCAAAAGACAGCACGTCATTATGATAAGTGGATCTATTGCTGTGAATAATGGAGAAGGTTTAATCACACAATGGTACAGATACACTTAGAATAAATATTTAACGGCATGTTTTGCACAGCTGAAGCATGTTCTAACCCCTCTCATCCAGTGATTTGTGCTTGGTGCCATCACGGCGCAGGATGTGTATTGCATGAGTATGCCAGGAGTGACCATGCGTAAGGGTTACTGCAGAATACATGAGATTTGTGCAATAAAGTGGGCAGAGTTATTCCCTAATGGAAGCAGACAAGGGGCTGTTAATCTGCGTGGCCACGATCCCACTGCCTCATGAAAGATTATGTCCACCGCTCTCCACCTCTCCAGCCTGCCCACTTATTGACCTTTTGGGTCAGGCACGCAAAGTTCATGCCAAAAGGATGGCACGAAGCCAGCCTATGATATGCCAAGGGCAGGCACGCTTCCCTCCTGAGAGAAGTGCTCAGCCAAGTTGGAAGGGATGGTCCAGAGAGAGGAGAAAAAGAGGCATTTGCTGCACTTTCTCTGCTCCAGCAACTCCTATGCCAGATGTATTGGTCACGGGCCAGTCAGCTGCATTTGGCTGATGGGACTGAGCAGCCAGAGAGAAGCTGCTGGGAGCATGGGGCTGCCAGCATTGCAAAGATGAGGAGTATTATGGGCTCCAAAGGCCCGTTAGCCTCCCAGTAAATCTGTCTGGTGTTTACCCCTTCCCTCTCCTGCATCTTGAGTTTCCTCTTACTGGAGGCTTGAGTACTCAGCTATAATAATAGCATGATGGGCTTCTAGAAAATATGTACATTATCCACGGAGGTCTTATTACAATGGCACTTAACGACCCATAAGATTTAGTAAACACACAAACTCATTTTGTATGAAAAAAATGGAACTGGAAATTGAACTCAAATGGAAACCTCAATGGGAAATTTATTTATGAGTGAGGAAAACATGGGTGCAAAGGAGAGGAGCTGGGCTACCATACAGCTGGGAACAGAGAGTGATCACAAAGGAAAAGAAAGAGAGAATTAAAAACATAATTGAGAAAAAGAAAAGTAAAAAACTCAATGAGAGAGCCTATCCTATTTTCTGCAAGGTCTACTTTTTTTTTAAGGGTAGGCATTACTGTTGCTAACACAAGGAATAGGTTTCCTCTGAGCTAGAAAAACATTTGGGTTTTTTTTTTTCCCTTTTTATTAATCATCGGTGGTGTGAGGAGGGGGAAACCCCCTGAGAATTCAATGACAGGAAAAAAAAATGGTTTGTGAAGTCAGACTCAGTTTGCGTACCTAAAAAGCAATATGATTGATTTGCAAAAACCTCTAGCTTCACAAAGTTCTTCCATCTCTAATGAGAACTAACAGCATTTTTGTCCAGCTTCCCTGCAAAATATTGTTCTAGTGCTGAATCAATCAACAAAAATGGCTAAGCATTAGCTTTCTTAATGGCCTCTGGTTTCACTTGCCAGCAACTGCAGATGGAGTGGGCTAAGCGGGGCTGGGTCTAAAGCGTACTGGCCTGTTGCAGATCTCAGCTGCATTTTGCTATATTAGAAGTAAGATCGAATAGTGGCTTTTTAGTATATTCTGAATACAACTCATTTTAAAATCACAGGGTGTTTCTAACTCTGGTAAGGCACAAGTGCCTAATCCTTGCACAGTTTAATTAATGTAAATCGTTACACAAGTGAATTCTGTGATGAAGTATAATAAACAAAGGAAGGAAAAAGTAAAGAAGGAGGCTATGGTAAAAGAGATTTGTTCAGTATTGACAGCAGAAGTTGTGGATTATTTTTTTTTAGTCTTTTTATCTGTCTCTGCCCTTTGAGTGTGTGATTACAAAATACCCTCACCTTTACCTGACTGCAAAAAAATACAACCTTCTCCCTCCCTCTCCCTGGCTGCTAGTGTACCTACACAGCACACACAAGGTGATCTCATCACAAAAGGCATGGTTAGTCCAGCGAGTAACCTAAATAGGCTGCAATGTCTGCATTTGTTATGATCTGTGGTGCACCTTCTTGGCCATCAGACTCCTTGTCTGCACGCTCTTTCACCCCTCTCTTTGAAGAGAAGCGTGGTACAGCAATACTCGTCTCCCAACCAAGCTCCCAGATGAATTTGTTATTTCCTAACTTTCAACCTCAGCAGGAGCAGCTAGAAGTAGTCTGATAACAGAACCCTGTTTTCATAAGGTTTTTCTGCTCTACTTTGAAAACCCCTGAGATTAAAACACTTCAGATCAAGCTTGAAGAAGCAGCAAAAGCCTAGGGACTGATCTGAATTTATGTGAACTTCTGGGACCTTGTGAAATCTGCATGTTCAGTCGCAGCCCCAATAATTTTCCATTTAACTGTGGGCTAAATAAACTTGACTTCCTCTCACCATGCACTGGGACTCCATTTTTTTCCAAAACTATATAATGTTCTGCCAGGGACTGCTGGGCAACTGAGACTGGCAGAATGAATTTAATCTGAGAGCAAGAAACAGTAATTCTAACATCTGCTTCCAGTAAACACAGAGATTAATGAATATCCCTCAAGAACTAATATCTAAGCATCCTTCTTTCACCTTTATCAATGAGATTTCAGACCAAGAAATCATAATAGTAACCTCCACAGAATTTATTATCTGCTTATTATGAGAGAAAGATGTTTTATGAAAAAAACTGTTTTCACACACTCAACAACTTCTGGATTATAAAACAAAAGAGGAGGGAGAGAAATATGTTTGAAATGTCAATTATAGATGGTTCACTGTAATAGCATTCCTTTTAGAAGGCATTCATGTTTTGCAGTCTGCATTAGTTTGCGCAGATGTTTTTGCACACCTTGAAGAATGTTACACTGATGATGTAGTCACAAAAAGCCACCTTTCAGCAGCGAAACACCCCAGAAAGCCATGGGCTTGTAAGGAAGTGAAAGTGGAATTATGCTAGAGACTCATGATATAGAGCAATTGGCACTGTGTCTGTGTTACACAAATAAAAGACAATGAACGGTGCAGGATAATATTTCCCAGTAATTACAGAACTGAACTTCATACCAGCATAGCTCCTATTACATTCACGGGAAACTTAAATGAAACAACACATCTTAGAAAGTTTCGTTATGCCAGAGAAGATTTAAAAATTTGCATCGTGTTTGGTATGGACAGCACTGTGATATGATAGAAAGGATTCAGCATCACTCATTGGAAATGAGCTTCAAAGCCTACCAGTGATGAGTACCGTGTCTTCTGCAAACAGATGCTGTTAAAGTAAACTTCATACCAGTGAAACTAATAGCACCACTGTGCACTTGACATGAGCTTTTGAGCTCATCTAACACCAAACAATTAATCAAAGAGAAGAATACATGTATATTTCCACATTTCTGCTACTAAAATATGCAGATCTATTTGTTGTTTGCTATACTAAGCCAAAAAGTGAAGTATGTTTTCAATGCTCAGCATAACAAGATCCATAACAAAAAGCAGTGTGGAAGTTTGAAAATGCATATAGAAGAGTTGACAATTGTCATAAGAACGCAAAAATCCAAGAAACAATTTACTGGTAATCCAAGATAGCATTATTGTAATATCACTGACATCTCCTGCACTAAACTTGTTTCTGTATCAGTTCTGGCATGGCAAATTTAATATACTACTTATGAAATAATAATTTTCATTATTAGATGACTACTAGGGTAGGAAACATTCAAGTCTCGATGACTGAGTACAGGACACACCTCAACAACAAAATATTGCATTTTGATATTGCATGTATCGTATAAAATGTATAGATCATTTGAATGTCACATCTGCTTAACTTTTTTTTTTTTTAATCAAACCCCTGAAGAATTTTTAAGAGTTTATGATGAATGTACTTTTATACTTGTCTGTAAATCCGCACTGGTAAAAACAGCATCTATTCTAGAGAAAGACAACCACAGGCTCACCAACCTTTAGAACAGATCTATATAGTAATAGGAGGTAAAACTTGTTCATTCATTATTTGAACTGTTCCTTCTCAGCCCTCAATTGTTAAATATCGAACTAAAGGAGTTCCTGAAACATTGATAAGAAGCTGAAAATCATTCCCTAATTTACAGCGAATTGTGCTAAAATCCACATTGACAGACAGCGTGCTGTAGATCTTCATAGTTACTGAAATGTATGCCTAGTGGTTGGTACCTATCAAAAGAAAAAATTAGAATAAATGAATATTTAAATATTTTAATTTTCTATGATATGTTTGAAGTGCATTTTCAAAGCATTATCATCAGATTTGAGAAACCAGTACTCAATTGGTTACAAACTCCTTGCTGAAGAGTTTCACAAGCCTCCCTGCTCCCCACCTCCTACTCATTAGCAATCAGAGTAGCTTTTACATGCAATGGTGTAATTGTAACCAAATACGGGCTGCACTGGCTGCTTCTCTCTAAGTTTGCAAGAATCCCCTTTGGCTGACCTTTGGTAGCCAGTAAAGCACGGTGGAAAGGAGACAAAGGGAAGCAGTCCTGAGTTGAAGAGAAGAAAGGGGATATTGAATAAGCTGCATTTCTTTCTTCAGAGGGCTAAATGTCAGAGATATGTGCAAGAGTCAATGCTTTCTTTAATAAGGATATATTTTTTGAAGAGGTAACTAAATTTATCTATCACCAAATGTGTGTGTGTGTCATATATACATATATTTTTGTGTGCAAGTATTTTCCAGCTACACCCACACGTATGTGTTCGTATCTCAGTTTCACAGGAAGTGTACATTGAATTAAAAGTCCGTGTGTAGCCACACATGAGAGGCTCTGTTCTGCCAAGCAAAATTAAACACGATGTCCTCATGAGCTGGCAACTTGAGCGTGGTAGAATCTAAATATCCACCTATGTTTAAGTTTCTTAATGTCATGATAAACTAGGTTGGCTGCCACAAAGCCCCATTAGGCTCCATTAATTTAAAAAAAAAAAAAAGAAAATAAGAAAGAATAACCATCAGTAAAGAGAGGAAATCAAATTTTACACTGAATACTTTTCACTGCTTATCTTACGAAATTATTATTATTTGCCTTCTTAGTTACTCCTATTCATCAGGGTGATGTGTGCAGATTGTGAGAATGCCAAACATTTGCTGAAAACTGACGAGTAAGCAAAAAAAGAGCTGCTCTTTAAACCCTTCACAGTTTATAGCCACATTTACATAACATTAAATAAGTCAACAAAGGCATCATTAGCTCCCATTAAAATATGAGCGAAGAAATTTAAACGAACAAGACAAGCTAATTGGTAAGTAATGTTGTGTATCAAAAATTATGACTGTAAGATTCCAAAGTTAATGAGAAGCCCTACAATTGTGTTTACTAAATGTTTGAAAATTAAATTAAAGGTGAACATGGAGAGTCAGAAAAGTTTTCTTGCTGTCATTTGGGCTGACTGAGAATTGTGAAGGTTACCGCTGCTCCTTCACAGCGTTTGAGAGTCCCTGGAGTCACCAGTCCACCATCTGATCCCTGTCCATCAGGCAGATCAGGTCTCTCGTTGCCAAACAGCACAATTTCCCACCAAAACAGCCATCTGAGCTGTGATGGCAAATAGAAAGATCAGGTGCAAGCTCCTGCAGGTGTATAAAACTGGATTAAACTACCAGTCCATCTTGTCTTGCCTGCCTGTTGAGTTTCCTCAGGCATTTCAGAGTCAGGTAGCAAAAGCAACTGTTAACTATGTGGTTAAAAAGAAACCTATATCTGCTGCCAGAGCTGGGGCTGGACCCACACCGAGCCATCTCTGCCATCGCCACTTCCAGCGCTTGGCGAACAGGAGCCAAGTTCTTTCCTGCTGCTTTTTTCCATATCCATGGGGTAGCCAGGACTCTTCTACTCCTTTTTGAGTTGCAGACCACTAGCAGCTCACCCTTACTGACAACAGTTGCCTTTCACCAGTCTTTAGTCTGTGAAGCTCCATCAGTTTACTGACTACAAGTTGGAAACCACTACTGAGTTTGCTTTTATCTTTATCCCTACTAAAATCCTCTTCAATTGCTGCATTTCAGCTGTGCTCTACTCCCTTCCAAAAGGCAGAAACCACTGAGTGGAGATATAATCCTGCAGTGCCATTAATGAGCATAATTACACTGCCACATTACACTGTCCCTCTTGCTAATTGGTCATTCATTTGCCATTGTGCATGAAATCGCAGGTGTTATTGCCTTCACGATGCTTATCTGAATTTGCCACATAGCACCAATTCCCTTCTGCTTCATTTCTCAGTCCAGTGGGATCAGTGTGTGTTTAAAAGGAGAGGACGGGACTATCTCATGTTCTATCTCATATGTCCAGATGTGTGGAAATGGGTTTCAGTAACACTATGCAATAAGATCAGTATCATATTCTCAAACACCCAGAGCTGTTACAAATGCACCCCGTGATCTTGTCCTATAGGGAAGTTTTGGTGATGCTGGCTGAAAGAGTCTAGAAATTTATTTTTTTTTTTTTAAATCTAATAGTAACTGCAGTAGTAATTGTCTTGTTCTAAGTGGATGCGCTTGCATATTTGGCAGCAAGGGAAGTTTTGAAAGAAATAGGCACCTCATCGTGTTGGAATGCAACTAATTGTTCTACCATAATTCAATGCAACCTTATAAAACTTGTGAGACAAAGCCAACATTCACTTGTTCTGGACAGCAGCTTGCCGTAAACTGGCTTTAACCAAATGCTATGACTTCTGTGAACATATGAAAAAGTGAAACCCCTGAATTCATGTGACAGACTTTTTGGTTCACTGAAAGGCAGAAAAGTCTTGCAGATATCTCATGTTAGTTCATAGATTTACAGTGACAGAGTTTTCTCTGCCATCTTGAAATCTCCCTTGATTTATTGCCCTCTCCACTAGTTTACATTCATCCAATCAAGGAACAAAAACAAAACAGGGGGCATCAGTAAAAAATCAGGTACCAAGCATTATGTATGCATCAAGGATGTGTACAAGAAAAATTGTTCACAAGCAGTATGTCATCCTGAATCAGGAAAGTACTTCAGTAGGAGATTAACTCAAAGCATGTGCTCGTTTACCACAGTGGGACTCAAGTACATGCTCAAATTCAGCACTTTTTTATATGTTCCCCTGAGTAGGGATAATTTCCTGATATAGGAAATACATGCTGATTTTTCTCCCTTAGGATAATTGAAAAACATTTATGTAAATTCCAGTTTGTTTCAGATATGGGGGAAAAAAGCAAACTGAAACTCAGCTAACTGTTTTCTCTCACCAGTTCACCAGAAAATCTGCCCCATTCCATGACCAGAAAAAGCTTTTCCTTCATGCTCTATTACGAGCAACCTAATGCAATTTCCAAGTTGGCTCTGCTTTGAGCAGGGGGAGAGGGGGGCTGGACCAAGGACCTCCAGATGTCCCTTCCAGCCTCAGCGGTTCCCCAGTTTTGCTCTGCGTTGGATACCCCACACATGGTGACGACTTAAGTCACAACTAAACTCATTTCAGAAAAGCATGGTAAGAAGTAAAATGATAAATATATTAACATATAAATAAATACAGCTTTGTTTGGATGAGAACTGGATACGGGACGGCGTAACAAAGAGGAGGGAAAGTAACTTTTACATTACCCAGCTGCTCTTACAATAATATACAGAAACTCTGTGAATCATTTCATGGTTTATTAAATGAAATTCTGTTTGCAACTGGTGAGTTAGGAAAATAAACGTCCATGTTTGTTTTCATTTTACTTTTCCTTGGTTTGTCCAGCTCTTCACAGCCTTGTGTGCCAGCATTGTCCTCTGGGGCTCATTAAAAAGCCTAGTGTTTGCTACTCTGATTGTCCAGGGAAATCAGCAACAGATTGCCATTAACCCCATGAGGCCAAGAGCTAGAAATTCTTGATGCATTCCCTGTTGTGGGCAATGAGATCCATTGTAGGCATTGGAGCCAAAGGGTTAATTTTATCTCTCCTATAGCTGCTGTCAGACCTCCAGTAAAACAGTGTGTGACCACTACGGGGTACTGACCACTTAATACAGCAGTACCTGCCAAAATTGGCTTAAGACTGAGTGAGATCAAGGGGCAGAAAAATACTGTTTTTTCTAAAGCACATTGTATTACTGGTGTTTACTTACAATTTTCTCCTGGGTCAAATGCTTATTCTTAGTAAAATGGTCTTGCTTCTTATAGACTCAGCTCCACAGGAGAAAGAAAGTTATAACCTTGTCTGAAGATGATATCCTTCTATTTGTTGATGTTAAGTTAGGAACTGTTGCACATGGCATTAGCAAAGACCATCAAGGATATTTTTTATCCTAAAGTTCCCACTTCATTATTGCTGCCATTAATTCAATTTTTTAAAAAAAAAAAAAAAAAAAGCAACAAAGAATTTTTATTTGCTACCCAAAACACACAGAAACGTCATGTCAGCGTCCAACTGCCACAGTCCTGGCATTCAGCTGATGAGACTCTAAGCTGTGGGGTTACGTGTTTCTCCCAGGGAGTCATTGTTTCTGTATCCAGTATTGACTTCTAAGGTGCTGGCAGCAGTGGAAGTTGCATAGCACTGAATCAGTGCACAGACTCTGTCTGATATTCCTACTTTATCCGTCCTGAATGGACAGGGTAACATCACTAGGAGGTGTGCCCAAAGCTGTCTTGGTGGTCGATGGGCAGCTTCACCCAAGCGCACTCGTCCCTCAGGAGGGGTGGCCCCCACAGCACTGCCTGCCCTCCCTGGCCACTGTCCTGGGGTCACAGCCAGGGCTGTGCCCGATGTGCCCATGTGCCTCAGTCGACGCGTGTCAGCTCTCTCGGGAGGCCTTTGGCTGTGTAGGTACAAAGCAGGCTGTGGGAAGAGGTGCTATGGGCTGTCAGGTCCATGCTGAAAATGGTTGGGATGCTGCCATCAGGATCCATCTTTGCTCTCCTCTGTCTAGTGCCAGGCAAAATCATTGGTAATGACACTGATAGCCCTGAGGACCCAGTGGCTGATTTTAGATATCAAATTGCCCTGGAGTTTTTCAAAACCCCTGTTTTGAGACAGTCACTGACATGGACTTCCATCAGACCTTCATAGACTATTGCGCTGGCACTGAGACAAGGGCTGGGCAAACAACCCTCCGACCAAACACAGTACAAACCAGGGGTCAGAGCTGGGCTGTGCTGGCTCCAACTTAGTGGTCAGCTCTGCTTTTTTGTCCTTCTGCCCTTTCCCCACATCTGGACCTGGAGTATATTAACACTTGCCAGCCTCTCAGGTTCTGTGAAACTGCAGTCCTTTATGGGCTTCGTAGCACTTTGAGACCTGTACCTGGGAAGTGCTGCAGAAATGTAAAGCATCCCTATGGATGACCTTATCACAGGGAAAGGAATCTTAAATCTGATCCATTTGTGTGACTCCCGGAGAGCCACTGTTGCATTATTCATGACAGTCTCCTCTTCTTCAGAAGGCTAATATTACTTCCCTCCCCCCCTCTGCCCCCATACAGCATTCATAATATGAATTTTATATTCTGAACTAAACCACACAGTCCTTTGTAGTGGTCAGTAATAGGATTCCTACCCATACTTAGCAGAGTCCACATCAGAGAGAGCACAATCAGCCACTCCAGGAGAAGAGTTCCCAAGATCTCCTCTTACAAGGCATTGTAAAAGTTATAAATAGATTACTCTCTCTCCCTTTGTACCTTCTGGCCCTTTTCCTACACCAAGGGAACATATTTGTCACTAGGACACACAATACGCACTTAGATGTTTGACATCTCTGCCCTCATCAGATGGGCCATACAGAATTTTTCGATGAGAGAGAAAATGTGAAATGTTTGGGATGCAGTTACAAGTTTGAGAGCGGTTAAAAGAATGTTAAGAAGAATTAGCCATGGCAGCTTACTTGGTAGTTTGTTATGGCTCTCATTTTCTAATACATCATATTCTTTTATTCCCCTAATTACTTTTTTTGTGTGAAAGACAATTCCCAGGGAATGAACACTTCATTTCTTTGAACCATTGCCAACAATATGCACCACAATTGCTGAAAGCAAAAGAGAGGATCTGGCATATCTATTAGAGCTCTGCAAAGACATACTTTCTTTTTTTTCTTTTTAACCTTGGTTTTCCCTTAATACCAGCACTGAATAAATGAATTACATTTCCTACTCCCCGCCCCCCCCCCTTTCCTCACAACTTCTATTTCTGTTTTCAGGTTGTTTTTCATTTTTTTAAAAAAGTCAAGTCTTGATGGGTAATTATTACATCTCATGTGTCTTCTGTCTCAGTCTTCTATTAAAAAAATAGCAGCTAAGAAAACAAGTCTAAATTAACAATCTACTTTGTAGAAAGTGATTTTAAAGGCATTAGTACAGCACTCCTTCCACCTCACTCTCCATCTGCAGTGTCCTTCTATATATCCTTTTAGTGCAAACCGTATTAACTCACCTTGAGATGAATGAAACCCTTTATTCAAAGGCAAATCACACCCAAATCTTCACTGATCTCAAACATTTCTCTTCCACCTTCCTAGCTATAGCAGTGATACAAACCAGCATGCCCACTTCCAAAACACAGAAATTTTGGACCTTTATCTCTGGCTCCTCATTATTAAGAAAGACACTTCCATTCATACATCAGCAAGAATGGGTAACGAGTGCTAACGAAGTACTTTAGAAATACACAACTTCCAGAAAGGATGCTGAACTTCTTGGTTTGGGTTTTATGCCCATTTCTACCTACTGGGGACTTTTAAGTCCCCAGGTGTTCTGGGTGGAAAATGGACAGCATCTGCAGACATCAGGGTTTCCTCACTTCCCTGTGAAAATATCTGGGATTCTGGGTTTTGAAGCGGGCGATACATGACCTTGATCCAATCTGAGAAGTCCTATCTGTTCATCGCGCACAACCAGAAAAGATGATCCTAATCCTTTCCTAGAAATAGACAGTTTCCAGGAGTTGTTTTTACTGAAAATAAGGGAAGTGAGCTGCCTGTTGATCACATATGACTCACTAATCATTCAGCAAATACTCATTTTTGAGGCAAAATACAAGATGCAGTCGTGCAAGAATTTCACTTGTGGAAGTCCCACTGGGCAAAGTCTTTAAGAAAGGAATCAAGTGAATAACATTCAAATAAAGGGCCATACGCCATTAGGAGGAAACCATTCCAGCTGAAATCTTACCCAGGAATTTGGGGGGTTGCTGTGTGGGAACTCTCATTACAATCTCAAACCAGCAACTACTGGGGAAAATGGAAGCTACTGTTTGCTCAGAATGAGGGAGATCTTTGTGCCCATAGTAGTGTACTGAAAAAAACTACTTAGCTGTTAGTTGATCTTATAGCATCCTGATGGTCTAGAAGATGGGGGCAGGGGGAGGGAGCTGACAAGCTTTTTGTAGTTCAGTATTGGTTCAACACAGTGGTGAGCAAAGAAGTTATAGCACATATTTCTGGCTATTTCAGATATCTAATTTACGTATTTTGAATAAACAACCTGGAGATGCTTTTGTTCCTATGATCACTTCATAAGTAACTTTGCTATCTAACTTTGGCCTCTGTCTGCCTGAAGTAAATTAGTATGAATATATACCCACAGAAGTTATTTTACATGCAACTAAATGCACTTGGATAGATGTCAATAATCATATTTTACAACATTCAAAAAAGAAAGTCTCAACATTTCTGTGTTTCTTTCGTTTCCTCTATATTATATCTTTAGTGAGAGCCAAATACTGAAAGTCTGGCACTCAATTTGCAATGCAAATTAACTAACATGCTAATGACTTGATTTGTGCACACAAATACTATTTGTATATTCACACTCTATTGTTTGAGCATGCAAATGATGTGCACACTGATTCAGTAGCTGGATGGAGACTTCCTGGAAAATGAAGTCCTTAAATTCAATTGCTGCTGGCACAAACAGCAAAACAAAGCAACACAAACAACAATCTCTATGACTCTGGTGAGCATAAAGTGATACAAATCACTGTTCTCAGTTATGTTTTAGCAGAGATTCAACAGAATGCACTGCTTTCATTTCCTTGATGCTGGGAACCAGATCCAACATAACCCTCAAAATAGCCCATCATTCTTTGCAGATTTGTGCATTTGCTATTTTTGGATCTCAAGGATATTTTGAAAAAGACAGAACTGCTGGCGCCAATTCAGTCACTCCTTCAACAAATGTTTTCTTCACCACCACAACATATATGTTGTGTATCTCTCTTACAGCAAACATAAGTACCGAAGAGGTGTGTCAAAGCATTGGAGAAATCCCAGATTCTACGGCACAATCCCTATCATTCCCATCCAGGGCAATACTGAGCAGCCCAGTGGCTGCAATACATTATGCCAGCTGGACAGAATCCCTTCTTGGTCTTCTGCCAGCTGAGACATGGCAGAAACTGGTTGCTGTCCCCCACAGACCCTATTAATTTGAGGCTCAGAGGCAATAATGTCTCTGTAGGGTGGGGAATGCTGTCCTCATATACCCATTCCCTGCTCCCAGGTGAGATCTCGGCAGCTTCTTTTTAGCCAGAGTCCAGCTCCTCTTGGCCTAGGTGACCAGTGTAAAAAGCCCTGGGATCACATCTAAAGATAGGCCTTTAGTTTTTAATTAGCAGGGGAAAAGGTCTAATAGCATATCAGTCTGGTGCTGTAGAGAACAGCACCTTGGAAATAAATAGTGGGGGCTTGCAAAAATTAAAAGCAGGAGACCATCAAGGATAAGAAGTTTCTCAACAGAGAGCAAAAAGTGCCACCTTAGACTCCTTGAGTTAGTATTTTATTTCTGGATTGAGTCGTATGTCTTTAATTCAAGTAGTGAAATATTTTACTCATCTTTTTATATGGATGAATTAAATTATTTTTGGCAAAAGATGTAAAGTATGTTGGATAGCTTTGCACTATTCTAACATATGTTACTGCAATAATTCAGGCATTATGAAAAATGTTGTTAATAGTATGGTATTGTCCTACTTACTACCAATTTAGTAAATTGTTCCAGAAATAATTTTTTTTTCAGGGTAAGTCTTTAAATATGATGCCAAAAATGTGCATCTTCCATGGGATTCACTCTTCAAGGAAATATATACCCATCTGAAATTGCCCAAGGAAATTCTAAGTCCATTGTTTGCCCATGTAAAATGTTTCCTTTTTATTAGCATGAGGTTTTTCCTTATCCCTCTTCATAAGAGAGAGAGAGAGAAAAGAAAAAAAAATGATACAGGGCTCATTTCAAAATCCATGAAAGTTGGATACTCCCAAAATTCCAACAAGATTACAGAGAAATCTCATCTGGTAAATATTACGTTCTGTTTTTGTCTTTGCTTAAGCTTTTACACAACTTGACAGCTTGTGGTATTGTGCCACATTTCAAAGTTAACGTTTACAAACATCTGGCTTGGGTTCAGCATTCCTCTCCATACGGACCACAATGTCTCCAGCGTACATTGTTTGCCTGTACAAAGTGAGGTAGAAAATAAGAGTTTTCCTAGAGAATTATGGAAACCTCAACAAGCAAGCCCACTTTCATGATTCATTGACAACATCCTTGATTTTAGTGCATCTTCATAAAAAATAGCTTTTGTGCTCTTATGTGGACATTAACATCGGGTGGGAAAATTTTTTTCCTCCATGAAGATAGTCATAGTTTTAGGAAAAACGTTGTGTCCTGAATTGAGATGAAAGTCTAATATGACAGTTACTGCGAGTGGAAAACACGGTTCAGGCCAAGTGAAACATTTTGTCTCAAATAGTTTTAAAATGTTTAATTTAATTATTACTATTTTTGTAGGCATTGAGTGACTTTTTTGTTTCAAAAAGTCAGAAAAAATATTTTTTAATTTGGAAAATATTGGAAGAAAGCATTTTGATAATTTGGAACATTTACAAAAACTGTCTAGTGATGAAAACTTTGCTAAACTAACCCTCTTTCCAGCAAGAAAACAGCAGTTTCATTAAGTCCACATTCCTGACTATGCAGTTGTAACAATTTCATCAACATTTTTTGAACATAGATAGTAATACGAAAGCACACTAATGGAAATGTATTTATTTCCCATAAGCTTGGTGTCTCTTATGCTTTGAGTCAATAGATGGATTTTTCCTACTGCATCACTGAAATGGCTAAAATTCAATATACACCTAGGCCATTTGTACAACTTTACATAGCTTTAGAATTTAAGTGCCCCACTATCTTCATTGTCATGATTTGGTGAGCTTAAGTGCTGTTGTCTCCTTTTTCGTCAAGGGTAACTGAGGTGCACAAATATGTGTTTTTCTTCAGGTCATACAGGAAGCTTCTGACTGAGCAGAAAATAGCAACTGGGTTCCCAGATGTCTGAACCAGTGCCTGTGGTGTAGAAAGGAGGGCTCTCAGGTTGCTTTCATCGATGACAGCTCACTGATGAAAAGGTTAGCTTGATATTTGGCTTCTTTTAAAATTTGAAACAAAGTTCCTAAAATTTCAAAATTGAAAATGTGGAAGGACATAGAGCATCCCAGGCTGAAGGAGTGCTGCAGGGTGATGAAACCTGTGTACCCCATGGACCCGAACACTAGGGCAGTCTCCTTGCTGGGGTGATGTAGGGCTGAGCTGATGGGTAACCAGGAGCTTGGTGAGACCAGCCAGCCTCTGCTAAATCATGAGACAATCTTTTTTAATTGGAGTTTTTCAGTACAGTCTTTTTTCTCCAAGGGATGGTGCCAGATTACCAGCTGTGGAGTGAAGATCTCCAAACATTTGACCACTATCCTGGTTTACAGGACAGCACTGGGTGTTGAATGACAGGCAGACCTGTGGAGGAGATTGTTAAGTGGCTAGCAAACAAGATTTGGGTTTCAGATTCTGTGGCTTGGGAAATCTCTAGACTGCAGACTGCCGGAAAAGATCACGGTATACACATCCTGTTTCTTCAATTATACATTTCTTTAAAGGATTGAGCTTGGATTAACAGGGAACTGAGACCTGAAAGTTCCAGGTTTTATTCTTGTGCCTGTTAGAAGTGAGCTATATGATCATTACAAAGTTCCTTAACCTCTCAGAGCCTGTTGGCCATCCTCTAGAATGGGATATTTTGACTTTAAACTTCAGAGGATTAACCTTTGTAAAATAATTTTACAGAGTTTGATAAAATTTGACATTAAAAAAAGGTAAAAATAAAAAAAATGCTTCCTTGCAAATTCAGCAACATGCCTGTGCTGTCTGGGCACACAGATAGGGTTTGGGACAAGAGTTATATGTACTGTGGAAATAGTAATTCTTTATTCATTTTAAAAGGTCAACACAGCTTGCCAGCATATCACTGCTGCAGCTGTTGCAGAGCTTGTTATGGCATTAGGCTGACTCGGAATGATTTCCTTCCAAAGTATTCTGGCACAGAGCACAACCCGACTCATACCCGAAGCGAGGAAACCATTACTGATGGTGCTGATGACAAGAAAGCATGCAGGATGGCCAAGCCAGGGATCCGCGTGGATTGGAAGCTGAAGAATGGAGAGGGGGTGAGAAGGAGGCATGAACCTCCTCTATCACTGACCTGGCAGTACTTTCTTTCCACTTCAAAACTAACACACAATAGGCTAGAACACCTGCTACTAATTTGGGTGCGTGCAAGTGCTACCCATGCGAAATCTTTTGAGTTGTTCCTAGCTAGCAATTCTGTTTTCTGATGGGAATGATCACAACAACTCACATGCTGTGCAGCCTTTGGCATAGTGCAAACGCGGGGCTTGGGCTGCTGATAGACAGGGAGCTATTCTTTCTTTTTTCTTTTCTTTCTTTCTTTTTTTTTTTTTTGATCTATGGGTGGAACCCCCATAATTGTCAGAGGGAATTTCATACACCCTCTGATGACAGATTGAATCCTTGCAAGAATGTATCATTAAAACAAAAACACAAAAAAATTTGGGCTTCTAGTATTTCAAATGAGACTAAAGAGAAACCTCCCTAGAAGGTCTTTCTGAGGCATTGTTTTAGTGACATTACTCTGTCTCTCTCTCTCAGGAGTGAGGAAAGAATATCTTCTCCAAAGGAGATTCTTTCTGCAGCCAAAACAACCCGCATGCTGTCCCATCCTGAATGGTCCATTGTTCAAGCTCTCCCCAAATGCAGATCTCCTGTCTGGAAAAGAATCTGCAGCTTCAGACAGCACCTCTGTGGATCCTACTTCTTCTCTCTCAGTTCAGACTTTTTCAATGGAACATACAAACAGCATACTGCAGTCCTGGCCCTATCTTCAAATCAGAGATTTTTAAAGGGAGGAAGCGATCATTGTGATTACCCAAGCTGTTATCCAGCCTGACGTCCTGTATCGCATGTCCCACCATTTGCAGTCAGCAATCCGGGCATCTAAACCAGGAACCCAGGGGTTCAGTGAAAGCATGTCTTGGAAAGCCTCTATGGGCAGGACTAACCCACCATAACCTAAATTCAGCTCTCTAGTAGCTTTCTATCTAGTCTAAATTACTCATTAAGTCTCCTTCAGCAGTCTGTGGAGAAAAGCAGGTACCTCTGCAAGGATCTCACCGTATCTCAGAATGGATTGGCTGCACTGACCCTGAAGGTGTCTTTCTTACTGCTAATCTTTGTGGGGTGCTGGACGACCAGCTTAGTATGAACACAAATTTCTAAATGGCCAAAATGAGACCAGAATCTCCCACGTCTCATGGGAGCAGGTTCTAGCAGTGGGTCACCCTCACTGACGATATTTCATATCCAATATCCACACCAAAATTCCCTTCGCTGGGGTTTGCGGTGTACCCTGTGTGAAAAACTAAGCTAATATCTGGTGTCAGAAAAAAGGAATTACATAGCTACCATTTAAAATTCCAGTAAGTGAAAAGGATCCATGGTTTAAGCCCAGACTAGCTGGCCTTATAGCTTCACTTGGATCTTCATGTTTGCTATACAAACACTTCCATTTTTGCTCCTTTAATATCTTAACACAAAAGCGTATTGATACATACAAGCAAACTCCAAAAGCCTCCCCATCACAATGACTGACATAAAGCAGGGACCTCAGCAGACACTATGCAGACCCACAAGCAGAGTGAACTGGAAGCAAATCTTTCTACGACAGCCTTAATTACACATAAGAGCCAGATAAACAATACATAGCACACTTATTTACGTATACTGCAACTAACCATTAGTAGGTTGGCTATGACAGATCACCTCTTCATGTAGGTTATTTTTGATGACAATTTCCTTTCAGCCGTGAAAACCTGAGCCCATGCAAATGCTCCTAAACAGCTGTATAGGATTACATGTATGCATATGCTTGTATGTATATGCACATGGTTGATGTGTTTCAGAGGAGAGAAGACCAGTTATTCATGGCCATTCTTTGGGTGCCATATTTATTTCAAATTTGAGAGTGGAGCATGACATTTATAAGTGCCTATTCACAGAATTCCCTTAATGGAAGCCTTTAATGCAAATACTGTAGTACACAATGACAACAGGAGATACTCTCAAATTCTATCAATAGAGAATTGAGTTTATTTTTTCTGTGATGATCTATATAACTGAAGTGCACAGTATTAAGTCAACCTATCTGATGGGAAGCAGGTTGCCTCTATCACCATCAGAGCCCAAGAGCCAGTGGGATGAGTGGTACAGATTGGTTCAGTGCCAGTGAAAGTTGGGAGGGGATGGTTGACAAATTCATAGCAACTAAGAAGGAACCTATTTTGTTAAAAACACGAGCAAGTCCCAGACCCTTAAAGCATGGTCAATTCTGCTGGCAGACAAGCAAAGGAGGCTGCACCCAGCCTCTAACACGTTGTCCCTGCAATGGAAAACTTCACTCTGCCCTTTGAATGTCTGTAACCAACTGCTTTCTCCACTCTGCAGGGGCACCGCCACTTACCGAAAGACTTGTCTGTTTGCCATGAGCGTCAGGTGCCTGAGGGATGGTCTGTTTGCACTAAATATCGAGAGGCTGCCCTTCACAAAAGCGAGCAAATACTTTCTAAACTACAGAGGGGGAGATTCAGCGGAGATTCCATCAAGCAATTTGTCTGTGAGGAGTGAGATACACTCAAGGTAAATTATTTTGTAATGAAGAGCAGTTTTCAGAGAAAATGTAAAAAAATATGCCTTCATCACAATTGCAGATAGCTATTTATTCCTGGAGTGTGGGGGCACAAAGCAGGTATAATATCTTAGGATTAGATGGGAATTAAAGGCCTGGGTTTGCCACGATTCCTCCCACACATGGTACCTTACTCGGCTAGTGTCGACTTGGAAAGGAGTCTGTCTCTCAGGCAGAGCTGGGGAATCGGACTCCCCAGTGAGCACAGGCTAAAAAACCAGAGCATCGCAACCTAATTGCTTCCCAAATGACACATTCTGCTCTTAAAAATGTTCTTTGCTTAAAGCATTGTGCAGCACCCCAATTGTGTCTATGCTAGTGTTTCAGCTTGGTGCAGCAGTGCAGCTCTGATGGGAACCCTTTCCTCAACTCCATCTACCATGCATTGCTTTCAGTCACAGAGTGGTTCCTCTATGCATGAATGGGATCCCTTTTGAAGGAAAGTATATAAGATGCTTCAGCTCAGGTGAATTGTGGAACATAAATTCCAAGTCAGTGCCTGGTCCCTCAGACCTCTTCAAACCACATGTGATATGAAGACACCCAATCCAGCCTAAATCTAACCTAGAGTAAAACCCCTGACTCTCGCAGAGTGGATATGTAGGGGTGTCATCACCAGCTGCTTTGAGCTACTCATCTCTGCAACTGTTTGGAATTAATTATTACTATAGAAAGACTGTACACTTGTCCCAACACTGGTATAGGGAAGGACTGGTCACTCCATTTCCCCTATGAATCCCACTTCTGATTGATTCCTAGATGGTCTAGTAAAATTTTTTTTTTTTTTTTTTTTTTTTTTGAGATTTGCTGTGGAAAATGGATAAGAGTCCTGATTTGGGGTTATGCCCTTTGCCAGCTTTGTGCCACCAAATCTGCTAATTGTCCACATCAAAAGCAGGTCAGTTCCACTCACTGTGGCCAGCTCAATAGCTAGACCAGTGTTTAATGAATGAACGACAGGGGAAGTGGAACCAAAATGCAGTAACATCCAGTCTCCACCACCTCCTTTCTCTTTGTCTTCTCTCAGCGGGAAAGTATGAAGGGATACATAGTTTAGAGGTGTTCATTTTGATGACCAAGGTCTGCCTAGGCTTGGAGATGCCTCTTTCTTCACCCTCTGGTGCACGTTTTAAAATTTAGTAAACACCCAGAAGTAGAAGGCAAAGGCAAGACCTGTTCTGCAGAAGTCCAGAGCTGGCATCTCCCAGCACCTAAATGCCAGCTGCCAGACAGTTTTGTTTTTATTAGGTTGACAGCTACACATGGGTGGGTGCCAACTTTTGTTCATTACATTTCATATTTTATAGCTTTGGTTTAGGTTTGGAAAGCTGTCGGCATTTGGAACGACAGCAGCCCCTGCCCCTGAGGGACAGTCAAGGCTTTTTTTTCCCCCTTCCCTTTTTAACTTCTCTCTCTTCTGTGACAGCTGCACTTTCTACTGGTACTCGTTGGCTGCGTTCCTCTCTGCCCCCCCAGGGCTCTGCTCCTCTCTTGCAGCTCTGTGTTTAAGTCACGTCGGTAGCAATGTTTAGCTTCGCTGCAAGAACTCCATGGCAAACAAACCAAACTCAAACAAATTGGAAAAGCAGCATTTTGATAACACTCCACATATGACATTGCAGCCCCAACGAGCTGTCCTTCAAACCGACCTGCTAGCTGACCCGTGCAGCAGATAGGGATCAATCCAGTAAGGTTGTTAGCCCCCACAATGGGGCAGCTTCAAAGGAAATATATGAGTTTCAGCAACTTGGCCAACTGTGTCATTCAAAGCTACAGTGGGGACGTCTTACAAAAGGGTCAGCTCTCTGCCAGACGCTGCCAGCACTGATAGGCTGCAACGTATTTGTAAAGGGATAAAGGGTCCTCATGTTACCTGGGAATTTCTTTCAGCCAGGGAATCCCTTAGAGGTGATTGATTTCGTTATTTGACTGTGTAAATGTGCTTAGCGGAACTCAGGACCATGACTGTAAGTTTCTAAGTGTCAGACGTCAATTTGAAAAGAAACATTAGCTTGCAGATTTTGTTTGCATTTCTGTATTTTAACTGCCAATTTCTTATTTTTGACTAACAAACCATTTGTAAACTAGCGTGGACTTTACTGTTCATAAGGACTTTCCAAAGGATAAACCTTATCCTTCACCAACAATTTGTTCAGGCGTACTTTTCTCTATATTTCTTATCTGAGGATCAAACCTGCAAATTTATTAGAGAAAAATCTTTGACTAGTGGTACTATTTTGTTTGTATTTTTCAGGAAAGAGT
>NW_009603217.1:125134-135063 GCF_000690535.1 Cariama cristata
ACTACTGATTTTTGATTTGATCATGTGTTTAGAAATTGGATGACCCTTCATACAACAGTCTGTGAAACTTTGTGTATTCTTCAAATATATTTCACCATTACTTAACTAAAATAAGTGGGGGGGGGGAAAAAGAATTCATCGTAAAAGTGGCAGAGAATAAATAATTAAACTTTTTCCAGGCAGCTGAATCTGGATTCCCCATTTACTGCCAAGGAGGAACGCTGTCCTGGAGCATGTACTGAGGAAGTCTGCAGCTGTCAGGCTGGATCCTCAAGTTCAGCATGTTCGATGTTCTTTCAAATCAAAGGACTTTTGTGACTGTAAGTGAGGGGACTGTGAATTTGGAGAGAGAAATCAACAGCATCCACTGGCTGCAACCCTTATTTATTGGTCAGATATGCAGAATCACATTACCGCGGTCTGTGAACTAGAAATCTGACAAGAGCAATTTGACTCTTGTATTTACATTTCTAGCAGTTTCATCTTGTCATTTGTGGTTTTCTTCAAATTAGAAAACAATTAAATGAAGACTCTGGCAAAGAAATGGAGCCAGATGTAACAGTTTCTCTTTACTCTTTGTTAATAGCAGCAGCAGCAATGTAATTTAATTCTGTCAGCTCTTCAGCTGCTCAGCAGCTGAGGAGATACGTGAAGGAAGAAAAGGATCATTCTCCTAGGATGTTGGATCAGCATCTAATACTCTATCTGCCAAAAAAGAAGAGGGAAGCCCTTGAACCACGACTCTGCTGGGACTGTGGGAGCATCACCCAAACCACTCCAACCTGACAGCATTTGGAGAGGGAAGAGTCACGAGCTCAAATTACCTTATCTCAAAAGTGAGCAAATAAAGCTCCCTTTATTCAAGAAATAAAATACATATACCAGAAAACTGTAGGGCAAAAAAGGGAGTTCTTTTACATTAGTGAAATATTCTTTCACAGACAGCACTAATGTCATTACTCAGTCAGATACAATCCTTGAGAAACTCTATTTTGATTTCCAAAGATTTTTATTTTCACATGTCTCAGCCATCTGACCTCTCCATGCCAGGCACTCAAAACGGTAATGAATCATTTTCTACCTGCTGTAAGAGAAACTTTGCTCTCTGCCTGTAACAGAGCAGCTTGACTACAAATCTCGATGATGATGAGACAGATCTTTCCTTGGGACAGAACTCCCAGCACAAGGGAGCGACACCAGGATACATACTGAGAAACCTTCTCAGCCTGGAACCAGTCCTCCTTTTCCCACATCACTGTGGACAAGTGGTATAGACAGAGAGCCAGAAAAATACTTAGGCACCTGACCCTTGATTTCTGTGAGAACTTTGTGGGTTTCCCTGACCTGTCATCTGAAAACCAGGAATAACAGCACTATTCAGTAGAGTGATGACAGCATGTACATCAAATATTGCCAGGCTATATTTAATACTATGCCAATGATACAGTGAAATATCTTTTTCACTACATAAATATCCAAATTTATAATTCTTTCTGATATTCTGCAAAAAATTATAGCCTATTGCAGCATTTGAGGAAGGAGAGGCAATTGCCCAATATGAGATTTAAAACCTGCAAAGCCAACTGAGAACTAGTCTGAAAGAAAACTGGGTTAAAAAATTATTATTGTTACTCTGCCATACCACAGCCTCCTGCCCCTATGAGGACACTGCCACACAAACTGCTGATTCTACATTTGTCACACTTGGGTGTCAGCAACCCGTGGGGTAGGGATAGGTGTGAGATGTAGGGGCTGGAGGAGAGAAAAAAAATAATATCTTAGAACAATAGAAAAAAAGTAAAACTTCTGTTTTCTTTAACTATAAATGTCCATAAGTGACTGAAATAAGACAGGGCAACCCTTTACAGGCCTTGCCTTTTTTTCTTCACTCTACAAAGGGGCAGCACCATTTAGTCATCTCGTGAGAACAGAAATCAGGTGCCTATTTGCTGGAAGAAGTGGGTTTACAAGGTCTGAAGCTACACCTGAGCACTGCCAAGGTCCCCAGCCTCATGACAATGCTTTCTGCAGGGTCTGTAGTATCACCTTTCCCCCAGCCACAGGCTAGATGTATTTGCCTCTGGGAATGGCTTGTCTGTATTTTAAAAATGGGCTCTAGAATTAATCTTTAATAAAGTTTGGCCCTTGAGCTCCAGAAGTTAAGATCAAAGGGCAATCTAAACACTACCCTCAGGTATACAGGCACTTCTGCCATTGAAGTCACGAAAGAATTTGGTCCACAGTATGTTAATCTTCCTTAAACTAATTAATTTTTACAGACTAATTAGTATGCCACATTACAGGCTTGAACTAAATGCTCCAGTTTCATCTGGTTTGTGTTTTCTGGGAAAATAATTTGCTTAAAAGAGTCATATTCTAAATGGTTCTTATTAGCAACATGAACAAAAAGACCCAAACCTTGCAGCATTCATGTTGACCTTAAATGATTGACTTTAAACTCTTCTGTTACTGGGATTCCCTTTCCTCTCCACAGAAGTGCTGAACTTCTTTTACTCTTGCACACCAGTGCCAGCTGCCTAGAAACATTTTTAATTAGTGTATATTTTTGTGCTGGAGGAAAGAACATGGGTTGTACTGATCACTCTCTTAAAGAAGATTATAATCCTAGCAGCAAAACAAGTTGCTTGTCTAGATAAGGATCAATGAAAATGCTGTACATGGAGGCTGAGACTGCAGCCTCAAAGCTAGCAACCTGGGCTGCACAATTTGTGGTAATACTGTATTTTAACAGCCACAGAAGCAATAAAGTCACAGCTTAAAGCCTCTCCTCCAACTTTCTGTTGTTCCTGCTTCAGTCAGATGCTGTCAAAGCAGAAAGGCTACGTTCTGATTCAGTAATGGTTGGTCCTGGTAGATTTTTCTGGGCGTACTGAACTTCAGCAATTGCATTTATTTATCCCTGGGACTCATACTAAACTGGAAAGAGTAGGCCAGGTAAGCTCACTGGTATTCTGGTTTCAGCAATACTATGCTGCACTTATTTGTCCAAATGGAAGTGAAAGAGTTTCTCAGAAACTAATCCAGGCATAAAACCAAACAAGACCCCTTCCCCAGTCCCCTCCCCAAACAGTTATAACAGGCTTTACAGGAAACATATGATTGCTTTCCAAATTAACTCACAAGAACACAACTGCTGAATTGTTGGTGGTTTCCTCCCCATGCATTTTGTGCAAAATCATTCTAGTATCAGATAGAAGTCAATTCTTTTCTCTATCCCAAACAGATCCAAGAGAGCACAGTCCAGGTAACATGCACTTGAAATGACCTTATTATCCACATCAGGAAAACATCTACAAAACTTTTCATGGAACTGCTAGAAATTAAGCATCAGAAAAAGGAATAAAACGTCAACTACTGGTTTGGATTAGACTCTTCTCACCTACATCCTGTATTGGATTATACAGTTCCTTAGTGTTAAAGGCACATGTAATAAAATAGAATTCAGGTGACAGTTCTGGTTTGCTTTTTGTCTGACCAGCTACAAGACAATACATACAAGTGACTTTAAGAAAACTTTACTTATAAACTAAGACAAATTATCCATGTGCTTTTCTGATGTCTTTGCATTCAAAACCCCAGTAGAGTTTATCCATTAATGGATGAGAAATTAGAAGAAAATCCTACATTTTAATGTGAAGCATGTGCTTGGAAATACTTGGAAACTCAGCACTTACAATTCACAGCAATAATGCACTGAGGAATATTCTTAAAACCAAGACCCCAGTTAAGTGTTTTCAAGAACAACATCATTGTCTCCATGAAGATAACTGAGTCCTCATTATTTACAATCCCTGAAATATTCAAGATTGCTGGTATGGGGGCGAGCAGGAGGAGGTTGTTATTTGCTTGAGATTTTATATTCAAGAAGCAAAGCACTTTTTCTAAAAAGAGATTACTAAGGACACTTTCCAGTAGGTGGGTTTTTTGCTACTTTTTTTATTATTTATTTAGCATTATGTTATTAAAAATTGTCTTTGGAAGCTAGCTACAGACTTTTCTTTCTTCATAGCTTGGTCACTTCTTTATTTCCACAGAAAAATATTGTAGGCTTGCTCATATGGGCAAGTTTTTGCTTTGATTACCAGTAAGTTTCCAGGAATCCCAGACAAAAATAATCTTTTGCTCGAGCTAGGGAATTCCTGTTACTTACCAGTGTTGTAACCTCTGCCTCAGACCTGCAATTTGTTATGTCATAAGGGGAGTCAAGGAACAAAACTGCTTTGGTGCAGGGTCATTTAAGCCAGTGAAAATAAAGGTGGTCACTTACCTTTTGACCTTCAGGAGGAGATATACTGGCTGGAAGTAGAGGGTGGGAAGGGAAGATGGGACAGAGCTGCCTTGGCAATGAGAAGGGTGTTGGTGGAAGACCTAGAAGAGGTTCACCTGCTAACGCTGTCAGAAGGACCACCGAGAGAGTGAAAACTCAAGAGAGACCTGAGAGCACTGAATGAAGCAGGAGAATCTGGGCTAAGGGCCAACAAGAGGGAGGATCACCTGGTGGGGAGGGCCACACCTGCAGCATTAAACTAACAGCCTCAGCAGGAGAAAAAAACAAAACAAAACCAAACCCAAAAACCTGAAAAATAACAAGGAAAAAAAAACCCCAGATGTAGTAGCAATAAAAGAAAAAGGAATTTCTGAAATGCTACTCTTTCTTTTTCTGTCCTATTTTAACTCTGGTAAGAAATTGCTAAGTCCAAAATTCCTGCAGTGCTGCCAAACTTCACCATGTTACTGAGAGCCTGGCAAACTTTCATTTCCTAAAAGAGCTCCAGTTCTTTGACTTAAGTAACCTTGTAATGATTTAGCTTTTTTTTTTTTTTTTTCTTTTAAAAAGGAAGTGCAGGATGTTTCACAGTGTCACTGTGCTTGAGAAAGGTGTAAAAATGCATGTGCTGAAGGCCTTGAACCCATAAGCAAACCCAAAGAATTGGAATGTTTTTTAGAAATAACAAACCTGTGAGCATTAATCAAGTCTCATGTGTTTTTAGACCAGGTTAACAACTGCTGTATGTAGGTTGGTGATACTATAGATCATCACAGGGTAGTCACATATGATGTTGAGGATTTGATAAACAAGACAACTCTACGACACTGTCCAGCTGGTGATCTTTACACTCCCCTTTTGTCATTCTTCCATCAAGACTTTTTCCCCAGCATCCAGAAGCAACAATAACTATATTATCCCCATTTCAGCCTATCCCAGCCCTCCATTTCTTCAGATGATGGAAAGCAGAGTATATGATAGAGTAATTTCTTTCTCTACTGATGGAATAACATCAGTAAGAAAGCCAAGTCTGATATACCAACCTCCACCTTCCAAGGCAAGGTTGGAAGAGAACAGAGACAAATTAAGGAGGATTTGGGGGAAAGTCTGATCTCACAGCTGGAAATGCTGAGATCTCAAAATAAGCCTTCTGCAGAGGTGTTTTGCCTAACTGCTAAGAATTGCAGCTCTCGTCTGTTAACTGAATAATTTTCTTCCAACCTGTATAACCCTTCCCAATGCTTTACTCTAGGTCTCTTCGCTTGTTTCAGCATCCCTCTGCTGCTCTTCCTGATCACCAGACCTCCTTTAAAATCTGCTTCTAAGGGATGCTTGACCCTAAAACTGAAAACTTTTCCAGCTGACCTGGCCTTTGAGAAAAGCAACTAATACAAAGGAAAAACCCCCACAGACCTTCAGTTTTGACAACCTAACTTAAAGAGTGTGAAGCCCTGCAAGACAAAAGGTATCAGAAGGTCTGGCTGGCTCCCGTTGGTAAATATCTATTATCTTACCAGCTGGATGACAGCCCCCATGCCACATCTTCCCCCTTCCATCACTGTTGCATAATACAGCTTCATTTCATTTCTGAAAGAAGTTTGTTTACCAAGAGGAAAGGCAAAAAGAATATGTTTTGTCACCTCTATGCTAAACCTATTGTCTCCTTCCTAAAAGCAATCATCTTTAGATATTAAAATGGCATGATCTGGGTATTGCATAGCATTTCTTCTAATCTGCCTGCATTGCCAATTCAGTTCGCAGATTGCATTCATTCTCCTTTGAAAAGCTCACATTGTTGAGTCAGAACTTTCCTAAGAAATAGCATTTGCTCACACCAGCCTCGCGTTAGCAAGGCAAGGACAAAGTCAAGAACAGAGAAGGGACTGTGCTTTATAAGGAAGACAGGAGAGTCAGAGGCTGGAGCTGGTTATGACATCTTTTGGAACAATTCAGAGTAAAAGGCAGAAATACATCAAAGCTGATTTTTTTTTTTCTTACAGTCATGAAATAATAACAGCAAGAAAGGCATGAAGCACAAGTCACACTTAAACACAAAGATGGATAATGCACTCTTCACCATAAAATGAGAACAAATAAGTCAGATCTTTTCCCAGCCCATGTCCCAGTCTCTTTAGTCCTGGTCTGAACTCTGCTTTTCAGACCTACCTCTGAAAGGGGCAAAACCCAAACTTCCAGCCCCAAATGCAAGAATTTAGGGACATTCCAGGTCCTCATGCACCCTAAATTTTGTGAGTCAGTACAAAATGTCAGCCCACTCTACAGCCAAGGAAAGCATCCCTTGAGCTGCCTCTTCCTCTCACCAATTCCTACGAACACTGAGAATACTATGAAAGTATGAGATGTATGTGCATAGGTATATCTCTGTCTGTATATATCTAGCCAGCCAGCTGAGCTTTTTACGTTGTACAGAACCAGCAAGCCCACTAACCAAATCCTTTTTGTTGGCTGCTTTATTTTGGATGCACAGAGTTAAAAAAATGCAACATTGTACACAACTTCTCTTTCCAAATCTCGCCTGAGGCAGGTGAACCCTTCCACCCAGCTTTATTTTTGTCTGCAGTTCGACAAACAAAATTTCCCATTCGATACAGGCAGACGCCTCAGTTCCAGGTCTGCATTAAAGCTTTGCAAGGGAAGCACAGAGCAAGGGCAATGGCACCGGAGTGCTTGAAGGGTGCAATTCAGAGACATCATTCTCTATCAATGCAGGCTACTAACACCAACGTAAAAGATGTCACGCTGCATGGATCACCCATGTAACCCCCGAGAAGGTGTTCATAAAGACACATTTTTAATTTTGCACACAGTAAGATCATACAGGGCTCACAAAGCAGCAGAAATGTACCTATAACTCTTATGTGTATTTCCAGACAAATGATGCAGCTTTCTTTATGACATCAATTTATTTTTCACTTTGCAATTACGTAAAAACAGCAATAACATGGGAAGAGAGATGATGTGACGGATCCTGGTGCTGAATTATTCATTGCCCTTCAGCTGCTGACTTCACATCAGACAGCTCCCAGTACACCTCGCATAAATCACAGTGGATCTTTTTTGCCACAGCCACTCTAAGATCCTATCGTGCGCTTTTTCACCTAAATACCATAGGATAATTGTCTTCTTTCGAGCAGGGGATGAGCATACATTGATTGGGAGGGAGGTGTGTGTCCTACAGTCATTGATGCTTGGTGAGGAGGAAGAATAATGTAATGCACTGAAAAAGATGCGTCAGTTGCATAGGCTGTATATAGAAAAGAAGTTACTTTATGTACATATATATCTCTGGTGTTATAGTGAGGAATATATGCATATAACTTGGTATACCTAATGTTCAATATCTGATAAGCTATATTACCTCACAGAGCTGAGTCTCGTAAAGACAGCAATATTATAAGACATTTGGGAAGAACAGAGAAATTAATTTCATCATTTCTATTTTGCATGTATTTATTTATTTGCTGTATTCACTTCTTAGCACTTGGCCTTGACCAGAAGAACTTCCATTCCACTTGGGGGCAAAGTGATCAGGGTTTGCCACATCACAGAACACCCACAATAAAAATTACAAAATGCAAAGAAACATGCTAACCTTAATGAACATTCAAAAGAAATTTGGTGCACGCCATGCACTACACCGGTTTCCAGACCAGTGAAGGGTTAAGCAGTGTGTTTCATTCCTACTTTCCAGGCCCTTGGGCTGGTTAATCACTGCTGACTGTGAACTCTTCAGGGATTTGGATTTTTACTACCCTGCCTGCACAGGGTCTATTGCAGTGGGACCTCTTCTCACTTGCTCCGCAAGTGCTATCACCTGCACTATGGTGAAGAGTAAAAACATCATTCTTAACACATTTCCATCTTTCAGTAGGCAATCTCTTCACCAACATTTTTTTTTTTAAGGATGGCTTGGCAGGCTGCTATTTTATTTTGCTGCAAATGAACAAATGGGTAAAAGTCCTCCTTCTCCCCATTTTCCCTCAAGCTACTTCTGAGACCTTCACAGATCACAAGGGTTTCAGGAGCAAGCCCAAATTACTGTGGCAGAACAAATTGCAATACCTCAGCTGAGCTATGGCAACAGTCAATATATGAGCTCTTAGCCCTTACAGCAGTTACAGGGTGGTATGACTTCCCTGAGCCTGGCATGAAAGGTGTTGAGGCAGAATTGATACACAGGCAGCTAGAGTAGCTCAGCTGACATGCAATAATACATTAAGTCACATTTAATGTCTCCAAGGCTTAGGATCCTCTTTTAATTCATATACTACCTTATGTTGTAGCCTAGAGAACTGCCTACAGCAAAGATCGTCTTTCAACCACATGGGTAATTTTGTTCTGTACGTTGCACTACAGCATTTGTGTCCACCTGCTCCAGTGGTTCTCTTTTTTGACATAACATTCACTTCTCTGAAGCTTTGTATTGGAATTTATTCCTATTATTAGTATTTGTTTGTAATATGGCAGCTCCATTTTGTCAGCCCTAAAGAAGCACAGACTAAAAAGAGGGTCCCTGCACAGAAGAATTTAGCCTTGCTCCTGTTTAATTTATCTGCCCATTCCAGGAGCAGGAAGATATAGAAACAACAGAATATCAAAGAACATAGAGGAAAAGCAGTGAATCCTCAGTGGGAGCCTTTCTGCCACAGACTAACTTTAGTTTTTAGGAGAGTCTGGGACAAGCTAATAAGGATAGCTAATAAGGCCTGATTTACCATAATGTTTGATATATTTTACGATTTCATACCTCATATATGACCATAGCAAATGATATCTCTTAAATATATATGAAAAATATCTGCAACATCAACACTAAATCAACTGTCAATATTAGCACGTCTTTTCTCTTTGCTTCTTTTTTTTTAGCAACTAGCAGAAACTGAGATTCAGAGCAAATAAGGGACTTGGGGAAGAAGAAGGTTATAGCAAACCTAGAACTAGGTTCCAGGTGTGTCAAGTCCCAGCCTAAGGCATAAACCAAGCGGGAATATTCATGTGCATAAGAGTTTGCAGGATCAGGGCCTGCAACTGTAATCCAACTTGGATATAATCCAGCTTGGATGAAATTTAATTTACTCATGAGATCTCAGTTAAAAAATGCTGGTTTCATGAAAATATAACATTACTATTGATTTTTTTTTAAGCTGTAAATTGGGCAAATACAGACGTAAATGCAAACCACAAAATACTTGAACAGATGCACAAAGGACATCCAGTCACCAGACTAAAATCATTGGAAACTTGCTTCCCCCACCCCTTCTTTCTTTTTCTGTATTTTGTTAACATTTAGAAAAGAAGAAAATATGTATTTCTGACCTCTTTGTTAAAAATATCACAAGATTCATTAAAAGAAGTATTTGGAAACCTCAAAACTCTTCTCCATTTCAACGAATACCTGAAATCTAATGCCTCTGATTAAGCAGAAAAGGGATGAACTGTTACGTGAAGCTGACAACAATAATTGTGAGCTGAAGAATGGCATGTTCATTGCAAGTAGCTCGTAATGATTTCATGCAAAGGATTAAAGAGCTGGAGCGGGGGGGGGGAGCCCAGCTGAAGTTTGGTTACAGACAAAGAGAGGCTGGGGGCGGGGGGGGGGTGGGGGCTCCCCAAAAATGCT
>NW_009603217.1:135094-161743 GCF_000690535.1 Cariama cristata
GCTGAGCTCCTGAAGACAATAGAAGAGATGAGGTTTCTACTCTTGTAAGGCAACTTCCTAAGGCAAATGTTTCAAACCTGGCTGTCTACCGTCAAAGACCTAAATACTAACTTCCGAAGGGTAAACTGCTCCCACGGATGGCATGGGGATTTTTAGATACTCAGAAGCCCTAGCTGCAGAAAGGTCCCCTCCCTCTCATTACAAAATTGCAGCCAAAATGAAAAAAGAATTATTTTCATTAAAATGTTCCTATGTAAAATTTATCTTTCTTGCTCAATCACATTACAAAAACTCTAAAATGATGGTTTCAAAAACAGAAAGCTGTTCCACTTCTTCTAACAAAACAAAATTTTCTCCAAACAGCATTACCATTGCTTCTGGGAAATTCTGATTAACTGACTAGTTATTTTTCCATTAAACACAGTTTTAATGTAGAATTATTTAACCATCCTGAAAATGTACAGTTCTACAAATCAAACATATTACACCTACGAACCAAAACATTAATTTGGAAATCTAACCTACCTATTCAGGCTTAGAAAATAAGCTGGTTTTGTTTCTTCAAATAATTGAATTGACTTTTCATTTTAAAATGTTAAAATACAGCATATTTTAGTGTTATAGATAGTAAAATGATACAGCTACTATCAGTTTGAATGAGTTATACTGAAAGAATGCCATCTGCTAAAACCAAAATGTTTCCTTGAATGATTGAAATATATCGATCAATAAATACATGGATGTTATTGATGCTGTTCTCAGCACGTGCTGAAGGATCCTCTTTGAACCAAGCATGTTTTTATTCTGTAATCAACTTCCATTTTTCAAACTTTCATCTTTACAAGAAAAAAACAGAAAGAGTCTAATGATACCCCTTAAAACAAAGCAAGGAGGGTGCCACAGACCACAGACCCAGGTTAAACAGGCTGTTAAGCGCTGTTGAGACATCTGCGTCTTTCTCTGGCACTACGTGAAGCGCGTTACAGGGAGAACACGACCGCCTGTATAATTTACAAATCGCTCCAATTGTTTTAGCCTCTTAATATCAGTAAATCTCTTTCTCTCTTCCCTTTTCACCCCCTCCCTCTCTTTCTCTGCACTCTATTTATATCTGGGAGGCTGCGTTCAAGCATTTGGAGATGATGTTTCCTGTGGAAACCTTTGAATTATTTCAACAATTTCACAGCATGTTGCTTCTCTCTTCTGTTCCTTGCTGCCTTGTTCTGGTGATTGGTACTAACAGTAATAGGAAAAATGGTAAAGAAAACAATGCCAAGACCGGCTCTGCCAGAGGAATCCTAACGCAGCACAAAGATCTGATTTCAATTAGATCTGCTCAAGGGAAAGAAATACTGCAGCGGAGAATTGATCCTCCGCTGAAGTCAGCCTCATCGGGCTGGGGCTCCCGCCTGCGCCGGCAGAGGCTGGGCCGCAGGATGTGCCCCACAGACCCCCCGCTTCCCCCCGCTCCAAAACCCTTCCTTCCAATCTTGTAAATAGCAACAGACTGTTTGCTGGAGTCCACTTCGCATGAACGCTGCCAACAAACTGTGCCGTGTCTAAACTCTTCTAATATATTTCATGTGGATCTCAGAAGACAAGCAAGCTCACACATCGATTTAGTAAAATATCTGAGGAAATCCCAAACTGCTATGTACAAAGATAATTAATTGTGAGCCCAAATCCTTACCCAAAGAAAAAGTTTTTGTGTTGGGTTTTTTGTTTTTTTTTTTTTTCACCTTGGAATGGAGACTATGATTTCCTGGTTTCTTTTAAATTTTTAATATTGCACTTTTTAAAACTTTCAAACTATTGATTCTTTTGCTGTAAACCCAGAGTCTCCTATGAAAGGTAATGAAGTGAGAGGCAGAATTAAGAATGCCCAGATGTGTTGTAGCACATAAGAACAGTTTACAAGGAAAATGCAAAACTGCCAGCAGACTAGCGACCGGTTAGCTGTCTATATAAATATATTGTGTAGGAAACGTATCGCCAAGCCTGGCTTCTGGACTTTGGTCTGGGGCATGTAAGCTCAGCTGCTACTGCCTGTGCTAAGAAAATGAGAATATGTTATTTTTATGATGGTTCAGAGCAGTTCAGGCTGATCCTCAGCAAGGAAGCTATGGTTATTTCTCAAAGAGGGGTATATATGAAGGGCTCCTAATTACTTGGAGTGGCTGGCCTGGACCTGGTGCAGGGAAGGAAAAAGGTGTCTCTGCCCAGCTCGTTGTTACCCTGCCTCTTCCTCCTGGTGTTTGCAGCCCAGCACCTGCCCCGTCCCTCGGCCTCTCTCTTCACCCTCCTTTCCTCCCTCCTTACTCCTGTTTTGGGTGAGTGGGCCCCTGGACAGAGGAATTTGGATGCCTGCAAAAGTTTGCTACTAAATGTAATCCTTACTTACAGAACTTTCCTGCTAATTTCACAAAGCAGCTTCTTGTATAAGTACAATCCTCCATGTTTGAAGGATCAGGCACTCATTCACACATGCTATTAGGCTGCAACAGAAATAGTCTGAAATATATGCAACAGAAATATACACATTCCCAGCTTTCCCTTAAATTACTTTTCCTATCCCTATTCCTCATGTGGGTATGGTCATTTTTAATTTAAATTTGTTAGAAATAGACATTAATTTTAAGGAGATTTCATACATCCCATGCCAATGTTATAAAGCAAGCATGTAAATATGTCAGTTTGCAGAAAGCCAGGCTTTAAAAAAAAATACGAAAGAGCATAACACTGCTGACATTGCCATCATACGCTGAAATTTCTGTCCAAAGCTGCTTTCTATCTCAGTGATGAGCAACCATTTCAGAATAAGAGAGATAAACAGATAGGCAGAACCTCTGTGCTGTTATCGGGCAGTATGTGCGTGTCGGCACGAGCGGGCTGCTCTTGGCTCGGAGCGGTCCTGGGGAGCCGTGGGAGGGAGGGGCAGCCTCTGTGCCTCGCACAGGCTGGGCAGGGGATGGGGCTGGCATTGCTCACATGATAACCGACCCCCCCAAATTTCTCCCTCCTTTTGGACCTTTACAGCTTCGCATCGCTTGCAACCACAGCAAGGAAGACAGGAGAACAAGGAGGGCCACTGTGTCCTTCTGCCTGCAGATGTGAGGCTGTTCGGTGGAGTGTCCTCTCCAGAGCTTTGCCTAGCCATGGTTTAGATACTTAAGATATCAGGGATCTGTCCCCCTCCCACAGGGGAACTTTCCACAGACTCCTAAATGGCAAAGCACTCTCCTCCAAGAAGCTGTGTAACACAGTGATGGGAGACAGGGCTGTAACACGCTTGGGCACCTTTCTAACCCTCTGCTGCACAGAGTGAAGGGGTGGGAGCACTTTGCTATGGAAAACAAGCATTAAACTCAAGACACATTGCTCTTCCACTGCAGAAAAAAGTTATCCGTAGTTTGGTCTGAGCATGTTTGATGCTTATATCCTCTCTGCACAGGCAGGTCAGGGTTTGGGGAGCCCAGGAGTTGTTGCAGCACAGTAATGGCGATGGGGGTGTGAGTGCCTGAACCTGCCCCAGCCTTCCTGATACTCTGCCGTGATGCAGCTCCTGCCAGGCAGCGCTTGGAGACGGCAGGGAAAAGAGGTACCATAACATTTCTCCTTTAAAACTTAGGAAAAGTTGAGCTTTTCCAGAAAGAGCCCTTCTGCTGTCCAACTTTGGTTCCCTTATTTACAGAGCAACATTTATTTCTATTGCCCTCCTGCCTGTTGCTATTTATAATATAGGAAAGCGTTTTTCATACAAAATGCCAGGGAAAAGTTTTCCTGGGCTGCTCAGTCTGTCGCACAAGGGCTGCTTTGTGTCCCTTGCTAAGGGCTTGCTGTTTGGGGAAGCTGTAGGTCTGTAAGAAACAAAAAAAAATTTACAAGAGAATGTGCTTAACATTTTGTTGCAGTCTTTGAAAGTCTTTACGAGAAGCTGAGTATTTGGAGCAGATAACCTAGCCATGCATAGACTAGGCTGTGATTTCTTTCAACATATTACTCTAATTTTCTCCTGTCCTATTGATCTGCAGGGTACCACCTCTTCAAACCCCAGACAAATTGATCCTCTGAGTAACATCTGTGCACACTATTAATCTTTTTCACACATTTGATGTTCCACATTACTGGACACAGGACACACACTATGACTCAAGTGTTAATCAACTAATACCTGAAAATTAGGCTTGTGTCTACTGTATAAACATTGACAGACTATCCATCACCTGCCCGAGTGAATAAATGAATTTTGCCTTTGTTGCATGCACGGTAGCACTCTGTGGCCTGGAATATTTACTGGGCTTGGAGGACATCGTACAGTGAGGCCAATGTGCAGCCACTGCTGGGCAGCTGCCTGTGCAGGATGGGGTACAGGCAAGGGGGAGGACTGTGGACCCCCACTTAGCCCAGCAGACCAAGCCACTTCCATTCACTGCAACAGGCTTTTTCAGTGCATTTTGGAGTAAAAAAAAAAAAAAAAAAGGGTGGAAATCCATTGGCCAGATGGGCTAAGGCCACTCCATAGATGTCCCAGGCTACTGTCCAACTCGGGTCCCAGAAGGAATATGAAAACACTTAAACTGTCATATGCACCATACCCGGTTTTACTGCACATTAGCTGAGTGCTGGATGTTTGCCTTTGGTGAAAAAGGTCCTGAACTTGCACCACTATCAAACCCTATTTCAACGCTCTCTGACAGGCAATGAGGCACTGTTTGCAATGCAAAATCCTGGACATGGCTCTGCCTTTTTTTTTCTTTTCCGTTTCCCCCCTCCCTGTAACCATTGAAACAGATGGTTATTTCTTCCTAGGAGTTGGTAGAGCAATCTGATTGCAATGTCTGATTGTGATCACTGCTGACTCTGACACCCTCCTGGCAGGCTCCTCTCTTCTGTTACGTCAACTTCCATTTAACAAAAAAGAAAGCGGGAGAAGAGGACAGGCACCACTGAAAAGCGGAGAGTTTAGGTCCCTGCTTGGGCCAGGCCAGGCTGTAGAAAAAGCAAAGCAGATCAATGGCCCCCACCCTCAGCACATGAAAAGGGCCTCAAAGATTCTGGCTGAGTTTAATAAAAGGCGGTCAAAGCTTAGCTGCAGCATTGTTTCTGGGTAGGACAAAACTGCTTGAATCATCTTTGTTCTGATTTTTTTTTTTTAAGTGGCTTTCTTGGAAGAAGAAATTTATCCAGGGAGGGTCTCTTGTGACAACTTCCTGAAAGCATCTAAAAAATCTGGAAAATTAAATATATGAGGTTATTTGGCAACTAAAAAGTGAAACATTGCATCTACAGAAATTAAGCTGTTGGATTTTTGATGGATGCCTGAAAGCTTTGGGAGAAAAATTCCAATGAAAAAAATCTTTGCTAGTAACAAAAATAATTTCATCCTCACCAGGAGAGATTAATTCACTTACATTCCCCTCTCAGGCTGGAATTCTTCATGCTTCATCTTTTTCTAATGGTAATTTTAAAAAATAAAACTTTTATTATTTTTTTTTTTTTTTTGCAAAACAGGGCAGAGGACCCACAGTAAATGGAGAGGGAGGCAGGCTGAAAGGGTCCCCCCTGGACAAGGGTTGGTGGAAGAGCATGTTAGAGCAGGTTGGGGTCCATAGGTTGGACTCAATCACTGTAGCTGCTAATAGGGTGAAAAAGAAGCATCTCCAATTCAGGTCTTTGATGGGGCTAAGTCACCCTGGAGCTGCCAGTCTCCCTTCTGACTTTGCAGGAACCACAGCATAACTGTGTCCTTAATACAGGTACCTCAGGTAAAGCACTAAAGGCGGAAAGAGTTGTTTTCTGTACTTGCTGGCTTATCATCTCCCCAGATCAGTGGTTCCCTTCCCACACTTTGTCTCTTCACTTTGGCATGTTAGCTCAGTCTTCACTGATGCCTCCAGTCAATATGGAAATACAAATAGCGACAAAATAAAAACATCTCAGCAGCGGGTAAAGAGTAACAGCAATATTAAACAGCCTAAAAAAAAACTGCAAAGAAAACAAGATACTTTCCCACACATATCTACATAGATATATGGACTCATACAAGATTGAATATTCCATCCAAAAGGGCTCCATGAAGATGTTAAAGGTGTTACAAATTTAAGCTCTTAGAAGTCCACAGAATTCACACTCCAGATCATCCAAAGATGGACATGAGGGACAGAAAGGATGCAAGTATTTAATCTAGGTATTGCTCATGCAATTACTCCATGAGAAAGTACACATAGCTTATACATACTTGTATATACTTATATATAGACTTCTATATACTTTTATGTATATATACTTATATAGCTTATATAAACTCTGAAATATATCCAGGGAAGCCTAAGTTTTCAATGAATGATGCCTCAATGATGCATTCAATGATGACTGAGTCTAAAACAGCTGTGTAGGTCCCTAATCCTGTTATCTGCTACCTGGCAGATGATCCTGTTATTTGCTACCTATCCCTACACCCTGGGTCAGACAACTCTCCACCTGAGTGCATTGGACAGCCTCCTGGGAGAGCAGACACGTGGATCTGAACCACTCAAAAAGGGCACTGAACGGTTATTCCCGCTAATCCAGAGAGTGCTGTCACTTTTAGGTGGTGGTATGGAAGGATAATAGCTACATCATTCATTTTTTTAAAAAAGAAAACATTCACCGGATGAAAAGTCTCTGCGTGAGGTGGCAAAGGTGCTATACTGAAGTCCAGAGAGCTGCCTTGGTGGCAGGAATCGAGAATCAGCCCTGTGCATAGTGTTTTTCATTAGCAAAGAATAGCCAATAAAACTGGTCAAAACTCGTTATCAAAATTCCCTCCATCACACCAAATATCAACAGGAGGGACCTAGCTTTCCTTAACATCAGCTGGGGAGCCAACACACATGTCCAGGCTGCTGGACTCCACTGAGAAACCAAGCATATGAAAACTAGACAACACCAAATTTTATGTCTGCATCCCTTATCGGCCGTCATGCCCACAGTGTGCTGATCTGCATCAGGGTGAGGGGTTGATTATAAAAAAAAACAGAAAAACATTCTTTAAAATCTACTTAATTGCCTGTACCTACTCTCCATGGATCTCAGAGAAGAGCTCCTGATATCAGCTGATGTGGGAAGTGAACCATGAAAAAAACAGGTTTCGCTCAAAGTAATTCCATTAGGGCCTGAAATGACTGGGTGAAACATGAGTAAGGGAAATCATCGCAGAAACATAACAGCTGGGCTCCATGACATCACTTGCAAGAATCAAAGGAAATGAGCTTGTAAGTTATGCAGGAAAAAAATCTTTTCTTGTTTGTCTGCTTATAAAGTTACAGTTTGCTTTCTGAATGACAAAAAAAAAAAAAAAACTTTGAAAAATTTGGTCCTGATATTTTGCTCTTTTAGGTAAATTGTTTTGCATTTATTGAAGCTGACAAGGAAATAAAATGCCTGAAATCCTTTCTGTTTGCTCTGCATGAAGACGAATTATTGCAGAAGCAATAGTACCACATACTTCCAACAAAAATACAGTAGTGCACAATCTAAAAAGTTATGAAAAAAAAGGAGGTTGCAGTGGCTAACATCTATATTATTGTTGCTGTCATTTGTTTGCATGTTTTGACCTTATTGAATAGCTTATCAGTAACTAGTTCTTCACAGACATCATGTTTATTGTCGAGGGATATCAAACAAATGACAAATAACTGCTTTTAGAGTTCAAAGAGCAAAAAAATAACACAAGCCAGGATATTTACTGCAAAGGCTTCTGCCTCATGTTTAGGTCACTCACTTGTGTCTTACTTCAAGATGTGGTTGAATCTCTAAGCCCCAGCCCAGAAGACAAATCAGAAATTAAGGAAGCATTGCAGACAGACAGACTGGCTTCTAGTTCCTTTGTGCTCAGTAGCATGGGTATATTAGGAGCTTGTTTCGAGGTAATGCACTTAATTATTTAACAAAAAATAATTTACTAAATAAGACCATTCCTTACCCTGCTCCAGTTACTGCTGGAGGGCTAAACAAACATTTTTGATGGATTCCTTTTTTCATGAAAACAGAAGAGAAGAGCTATGAAATCAGAGAGCTGAGATGGGATTCCTCCAGCTGGAGCCATCACCTGGGCTCCCCCTTCATCATGAAAAAGAGAACAGCATCTCCTGAAGCAACCTGTTGTAACCAAAGTGTATCTTGGAAAGGTGACATGATCACCTTCAGGCGGGGTGAGTTCCCTCTGGATTACATACAGTCTAGATAACTGCAGTAGACTTTCTTTGGAAAAAAACACAAGAAATTACTTCTACCTTCAGTACCTTTGTCACACAGCTGACTTGCACCCACGGTGGTCTTTGCTCCTAGCCGTATCCCTGATTTTACTCCAAATAGACAGTCCATCCTTGCGTTGTTTTCCGGCATGCCCAGCCTCACGTCCCTGTTTCTGTCTCCCAGGTTTAGTTCCTGCCTCACATCATGCCACCCTTATTCCAGTTTACAAGGCTGTAGCCTCAAACACGTTATCATAAAAAAGTGTCCATTGTAAAGACTTCCTCATAAAAAAACCCAACTCTGTTCACAAATAAATTAAGAATGTGCTTAAATCCCAGTGAAAGCAATGGAACATAAGCATGTGCTGAAAGCCTTTTCTGAACAGGGGGCCATTGCCTCCCTCTTCCTAAAACCTATTTCGGCTGAGCTCATATTTCTTGTTGGCAAGAACTCAAAAACAAAAAGAAGGAAAAAAATCTTTCCCATAAAAGTTGAACTTAAAAAACCACTCTAGCATACTTAATTGCCATATTTTTGTGTATTTATGCAAACACTTATTAGTGAATCTTTTTAAGGAAAAGGTTATATTTCGTGTCAAAAATACATAGCAAAATGAGTTAGCATGGTTGTACACCGTAATGCTTTGCAAAGTTAATCAACCTAGATAGTTGGAATGTGGGAGATGTTTTGTTTCCAAATGGAGAACGATTACAATATACTGGGGGTTGTTGTCTTGCCAACTTCCTTTTAATCAACTCTTTTTTATATGGAATGAAGGCCATGTAACATCTTAAAACTGCAAGCAACCTCTTCACTCAAAAAAGAACAAGGCAGATTTTATTTTTTTTTTAAGTGGGTGAAGGAATCCACTGATGTAATAAATGTATCCATGTATTCCAAGTATAACTTGGAGCCAGTCTAGTTATAAACTCCTTAAGATCAAGGTTCATCATAAAACTGGGCCCTACCTTTATTTTCGTAATACTAGCGGTTGCCACTAGAATTCCTGAACCCCTTCTTCACACCATCTGGAATGCATACATGAGCAAGTTTATGATGAAAAATATACTGTGCACTAGAGCTGGGCTTTTTTAGGGTAAAAGGAACTACAAAGGCAGTAATGTGCAGGGATTGTACATTTATTTTATTACAAGAACCAATGTGTTCTTTTCCTTTCGGTCTAACCAAGCTGAAGACAGATCATAGAAGCAAGCTTTGCAAATTAATACTATGATATATGTTCAGATTTGCTCTGTGCTATCTGGAAATGAAAAGGACACACCTAATATCTTTATCTACTTAATTCTGTCACTGTTTGTTTAATTCATTATATACAATTTCAGTCTGGGTCAGCTGTTATGTCCAAGGTCAGTCTATGGCAGGTTTCATGCCATATGTCACCCTCAGCATTCATAAGTTCCATTACAGTTATATTGGGACAACAGGTAGCAAAATTCACTTCGGTGACTTCCCTAGTGTCACTGCAGTTGAAAAGTGCTACCTCTGGTCACTTTTAAAGTTTGCTTACAATTGCCACAAGCTGACTCCTAATCGTAGTGCATTTCCATACCATGCGTTATTTTATCCTAAGTGGGGTTTTTTCGGGGGTCTTTTGGTTTGTTGGTTTTTTTAGCGAGAACAGTGTGAGATACTTTCTTCCTTTAACTTTTTCAGATTTTCAACCCAAGTGTACTAACTCTTGCTAAGACCAAAAATAGTAAAATAAAATCCTAAATTTCAGATTAGGGCTGTGATTCAGGAAAGTCCTTAACCATGTGCTTGACTGAAAGACTATGTGTCATTTCAAGCAAAGTCACTGTCCAGACGTCCTGTGTTGTCCTGCACCTTGAATGAATTGCAATCAAGGCAAACTAAGGGTGAATTAAGCATGTGTCTCAAATCAGGTATGTGCTTAAGCGCTTTCTTGAACAACGATGGGGGTTAAGCATGTGCTGAAGCCCTGACTTGGGGCTGTTAAGGGCCAGTTTTCCCTCCTTCAGCTGAGAAAGAAGATCGTCTAGCCACAAATGAGCCTTTCCAGCAGAGGTTTCTGCTTTATCATTTCCTAGTCCAGCGCACAAGTATCAGCTTTCCAATTTATTGAAATAGCGGAGGGACATTCTCAGTCTGCAGGGCCAGATCTCAGGAAGAAAGGCTCTTTGTAATAGCGCAAGAATGGTACGAGAGTCACAAATATAAGCACTGAAAAGATAAGAGCACCAGATATTCAGCTGCCTGTGCACCCTTCCTTCCCTCCCCGGCACAGCCTCTGTCTCTCTTTTGAGGCTCTTCAAGGAGCTCACCAATGCCACGGTCCAGCAATGGGGAGGTGAAATGAGTGATGCCATTTGCAAATGTGTGCGTGCACAAAGGGAATCCACTCATTCTTTTGCTCTTCTGTCATTACTGGGTAGCACAGATTTCGTTTCTGTCTTACTCTCTTATTTGGATTCTCTGCTACGAATCTGCCATAAACGTGAATCACGTGACAAAATAAATTCTGAAAATATCTCGGACGCCATCAGGCCAGGCGGCCCCCCGACATCCCCCAAAGGGGCTGGCACGTTCGCAGCTGTGAAGTTCCCTGCAGCTCTCCCATCTCCACTAGTCACTGGCTCCTATTGAAACCAGCCCAGCTCCTGGCTGCTCCGCACAGGAAATCTTTCCCAACAGCAGTCCTATTTTCAACAGTAACTGCCAAAGCCGAGCCAAAGCCATGCACAAAAAGCCTAGTTTACCAGATGAATTCCCACAAAACACAAGTGACGCTATTCAGGATTTCATAAGCGGTAGGTCAGGGAATAAGGTGTTAGGACTCCTAAAGTTTAGCAGGAGGGAGCTGCTTGTCCCCTGGCCATAGGCTGCCTGCAGTACTGCAGGGCTAATTGCTGCGCATTCCTCAGCCATGATGTCACTGGATCATGATGCTAACTTTTTCCCTCCTATGGATGGAGGGAACGTGTGGTGTGTCTCTGAGACACCCAAAAATACATGTGCTGACCCTTTAAAAAAAATAATCTTTTACCATATACCTAGCAGAGCCAAACTAAATGAAGCTGAGGTCTCTGTCCAGCATTTGGAAGCCAGTTAAAATAGGAAATCAGTGTTTCTCTAAATACACAGAGTATATTACCTTAGTCATAAAATTGGGGACTTTCAAATCTAATTTGTTCAGCACTAGCGCTGTTGAAGGCTGGGAAGTGTTCCAGAGGAAATCACCTCCACGCAAACAGAGATTAGCAGCTCCCCATTGCAGACATATGGAAATGATTGCCTATAATCTCCGGTAATTGTGGCTGTATTACATTCAAATCCTGTTTTCAATTTTCTTAAACTTCTAGACTGATTGTGTTATTAAATCATGCTGGCTGATGTGTTTAATAAGGACCTATTAAATGTTTATAAAATTAGGGAAATAAATACGGGCTTTTAGTCAGATTGTGTGATGGATCTGGTAACCTATTGTTAAAAGTACTGCTGGTAAAAACATGTCAGAAAAAAAAAATAGACTTAGAGGCTCCCTTTAAAATAAGAAACCCAATATTTGATACAGCCTATTTCCAAAACGATATTCACAGATGTTTAGAGAGAAAGGAGGAGCCCAATTAGAAAGACCTCACTGAGGTGTGGGAAGAAGCATTTCCTCCCCAGGGTGACGGGTCCCAGTTTTGGACAGCACCGAGAGGGCACAGCATCAGCCCACAAGCGGCTGCGGTGGGCCAGGGTGCCTGCATGGGCACCTGCGTGGCTCCGGCACTGGTGTTTTGGCTGCTGCGGCAGCGTGCGGCCGGTTGAGGCCATGCACCGTCCCGGTCACCTCTGAGCACCCAGCCCTGAGATGGATGGGCAAGTGCTTCCCACGGCCCTGCCCTCCCTTCTCTAACCGCAGCCGATCACCTTAAATAATTAAAGAGCTCCAAGGGACCACAACAGAAAATTTGGCAAGGCAAAACAATTTTTTTTGAAATCCAGGGACGTGTGTCTGACACAGAAGAGAGGTCTAAAGGACCACTCCACACCTCCTCCTCCTCCTTCCCACCACCCTTCCACTAGTGCCCCCTTTCCTATGCAGTGCTACCCATAGCCAGAGACAAAGCCTTTGTCTCACAATTAGTAACGCTGATAGCTCCTTGCATGCCTGATGTTGCTTTTTGGAGGTAACCTTCAGTTTTTAACAGCTAGCTCTGTGCTTTCTTCATTCTCAACTCACAATAGCTCTCACCTGGCTGTGAATGTGCATGCATCGAACTTGTTTTAACCACAGTACATGTGCTAAAGTAATTTTGTCCTCTGTCTTAAGGGCAAACATGAACCTGTTTTCTCCAGCAAATTAATCTTTTATTTTATTCTTTTTTGACAGAGGGGGGCGAAGAGCAAGGGGGATTAGAAATTAATTAATTGTTGAGTTTTTCAACATAAAATGCACCGCATCATTATCTTTGCATAAACACACCATCTTTTAAAAAATATAACTAGCCCATAACATTATCGTTACAGAATATTATCAAGTAATGAGGAACTTGCATGGTTCACATTAGAGACTTTGAAAGGTTTGAAGAGAATTGGATATAAGGTTAATATTTGGCAGAGCCTTGTAAATAGCCTGATTGTTATTTTATATTGGCTGAAGTATAAAAATCTGTGTTGCGTGCCAGCAAAATCCGAGTGGTGTGGCCAGGTAGTTACATGGCTCTGTTGTTAGCCTGTTTCATGTAGGAATGTTCTTGCTCTCAGTAGGTTATTTTTTGTGTGTCTGCTTATACTCAGCTAAAATAGAGCAAGGACCCAGCACGGCAATTATTTTTACTAAATTTTGTTGGTCTGCCCTCAGGGGACCTTCTCCCAGTTTAATTGTTGGCGGGATTGCTGCCTTCTGGGATTTTATTTTGAAATGTTCTTGTTAGAATTTGCTTTCTTAACAGAGTAAGGGCTTTTATTTCCTAAAATTTAATCTCTTTTTTAATGCACATAAAAATGCATAAAACAGTGTATCCTGAAATTAATAGAGGTATTTCTTGATGCATAGATTTCTAAATTATTTGTCTAAAGGTATGCTTAGAATTGATTATATTAAAGGGGCATAAATCTCTTGCCCCCCTCCCCCATGTAGGAGGTTTGGAAGTGAATTCTAGCAACCCAACTGCGTTTTAAGTTAAGACAAACATGGGAGAGATCATTTGTCTCTAGCTATACATGAAATAGCTTATAATAGTTGCAGCTGAGTACATGAAGTATAGGTTAGAACCCCTTTGATATAGATCCCAGTGTCGGCCTACAAAGATATTGCATTTATGCATCTGACAGGATTCACCCATAAATAATAATAGGAGAAAAATCCAAATTTATAAGCTGCTATTTCTGGATTTATTTTTAATGTGACTGAATATTCGTCCCACTTCTACAGCAGGCACTACGTTAAGCAGAGCGCGGTCAATCTGGTTGAAATCAACAGAAAGAAAATAAATACTGAAATGTCCCCTCGTTCAGCCACCACCAGTCAGAGACGTGGGACAAGCTCCACGTGAGGACAAATATTACCCTGCCACATAATTCAAAGCAACTGCGGAGTCACGTAACCTATCTTGCTATTTTTAGATTAGTCACAGTATTTATCTGTTTGGGGGAAGCTCTCCCTTTTCCCAAACATATGGTTCTTCCCCCATCGTCTTAAATTATATTTACAGGCTATGAAACCTTTGTGGGCTACATCTCAGCTCGTGTGAATTGGCATCCTCGGCTGAAATCAGCAGAGCAGTGCTGGGGTCTCGCTCACAGCCTCTCTGTGACAGTCTACCTGCTAATTCCTTTTGGAGAAAAGAGTGGATAAGGTCAGACTTTATTCCCCTGCTTCCTCCTTCTCTGCTATTTTTTGCAGTTAAGCCAGCATCTGTAATTAATCTGATAGTCAGTGCCTCCTTCGTCTTCTCCCCCTCTCTTTTCTGCACCCTTGGGGAGATTTGGAAGGAAAGCAAGCTAAACACAAGCATGCAGGTAGCTAAGTTCACTTTATGTCAAAGCATTTTTTTCTACCCAAAAGAAAAACAGTGTGTAGGCTGAAACTCTGAAAGGTAAATAAGACCCTTGAGCCTCTAAAAGTAAACTTATCAATTAGACCATTTGAAAAGCCATTGTCAGACCTAATGTTAACAGTTTAGCCCGCATACTGGGCCCATTCATTAATTAATTGTGAAGAAGAATTAGAACCATCAGCCCAAATCTTTAAAATCCTCCACCTCAGGACAGAAAGTACAAACAACTGCCCCGATGCTCCACACTTCGCAAGCCCTCGCAGCGTTACCGAGTCATAAACTTGCAGCAAGTTTGGGAGGCCTCAGACGAGAGACCACATCACAAAGCCACCACACGTAATGCAACATAATTTTTCCCAATCAGTTGTCTCTCTTCAGGAAAAGCCTGAGGCAGATGCAGCAGACACATCCCTGGAGAGAGCGGTCCGTCTAGGTAGGCTTGAGATCACTGACGGATCAGTGAGACCCTGTGTGTGTGTGTGTGTGTGTGTATAAAAAGCAGGAATTGGGAGAGCTCACAATACACCCAGTCTTCGATATTCCCAGCTCTTACACAAGAAAAAAACACCACAAATTCACATTATTATGCAAGACAAACAAAACTCAAATAGCAGCAGTTAAAAAATTTCTTATTTGACACTGAAAGTAGAAAAGAACCAAACAGAGGAGGTAAAGTTTAAAAAAAAAAAAAATAAACCACAAAAACGAAAAACCCCAGCTCCCCCCAAAAACAGACTCATTTCAGCACTTTCACAAGCTTTTCATTATTGTTAGTGTCAGAGCATACTCTCAGGTTGGGTTTAGGGTTTGAGCTTTTTTTATAACACAGAAACGGCAGCCAGGCTGAGCACAGCGGGCAGGAGGCTGGCGGCAGCTCGTGGTGGAGCAGCACCCTCAGCACGGGCACCCTCACCCCGTTACACACTCCTGCACCCAAGGCAAACTGCTCCCCATCCTGTCCCAGGTCTCGTGTCTGTAAGAAAGGGATGGAACTGATCCACACGAGTGGGCCATGCCATGGCGTTGTTAGCTCCAAGCAGTGAACATCCACACCATCCTTTGAACATAAAAATGCCACTTGACCATCATTCAGTCAAAACCACTTTCTGTTCTTCATTGACCATTTCTATTATTTCCCTCAGATTTCTCAGCTGCCGAAACTGCAAAGGAGACCCTCACTGCACAAAGACTAGCAAAGTCAATGGCAACATTTCCACTCAGTTTGGTCAACTGGATCGTCATGCTGAGACTGGAAAAGTCGTCTTTTGGCTCAGTGTTGCAGTGCTGCTCCCTGCCTATCCTTACACCAGGCTCATATTAGACACATTAGAGGAGCGGGGAGAAGGAGAGAACATATGAAACAAGATAATTCATTGAGATCATAGCCATCAGATACTGGCCTGGGTCCTCTGCTATGATGGCTTCACTGATTCCCAAGAGGTTACCTTTGCGTGGAGGAAGACTGCAGGATGGAGAGAACTGGCGCACAACATGGTGATGGACTCTGATGGTACTTGTTGAAGGTGCTGTTTGCCCAGGTCCTGGGGGACCACAAGGCATCCTCAAGCAGAGTATCCCTGGGAATAAAAAGTCTGGTGCCTGTTCCTAAGTAAAAGCCTGGCAGTTCATGCAGAAAGAACAACTAAATAGAAAGAAGAACAAAACACTCCCCTGGCAGAAAAGGTTGTGAAAGCAGGGTTGTTTTCAACTGACTGACAGAGCACGGACAGAGGGAAAAATCCAGTTTTCAAGTAAAGGTACCGGGTAGAATCAAGGCTGGGGATGAGATAGGGCATGTGTGTGCAAGTGTGGGAAGCAGTGGTATTTGGCATGGATGTCTTAAAAAATTGCTCAGGCTGTTCAGGGATGGTATGAAGCGCTTTATTGCTTTGGCTCAGCTGTTCTATTGCACAAGTGACAGCTAAAGGCTCTGAAAAAGAAGAGAAGAATGGAAAAGTGAAAGGTGGGGAAGTTTGAAGTTTTATGTCAGAGCAAAGTCAGGCTGGAGGAGAGAGAGGGATGATGTAATAGGTGGGGGAGAGAGGGAGAAATGAGGTTAATGGGGAACTGTAAAATTTCAAATGCAGTATTTTATTACAGTATTGAAACTGATGCTTACAGTTTAACAATAGGACTGGCATGAAATAGCTGACTGGCGTGAGCCAGCAGTGCCAGGAGGATTGATGATTATTTTTTTGCTTTTTTAATATTGCAGAAGGAAAGCCTCAATCTTGTTTGGGCTGACAAACCTCAAGCCTGGTAAACTGGAGTATGCTTGGAAATGCTATCCACTGGAAATCCACCTGGGCTTACCGCTCCAGGGGAGGGAGCCAGGGCTGTCGGGTATTTTATGGAGTCTGTTGTTACCTTCAGATGTAAAAGAGGAAAAGTGTCAGAGAAAGCGGGAGCAGAACTACTTGTGGCCAGCCATCGACTCCTCAGGAAGAGACTCCCACTGGAGGTGCCTCTTTGAGAGCTGGGAATCTTCTCCAGGCTGCCCCTAGCCCATCTTCAAATGACAGAGATGCTGCCAAAAAGCCTTGTGAGCCCAGACAGGGTGGAGCTGGGCTCTTTATGAATCTGGTTTGTGGCCCAGAGCATTGTACAATAATAAGCAGCTTGTGTGGTCTTGGGAGGCTTTTCCCAGTCTCAGACACAGGGATTGAAATTATTTCCTGTGCTGATGGTCAGTGCTAGATCTATAATCGTGTCAGTCCCATCTATGGACTGCCACAGACTTCAGTGATGCTTGACGCCAAGGTGACTCTGTAGGTAGGACTGCACGGCAGGAAGAAACACTGCATGGGGAGAGCTGGCAGGGAGCAGCAGAGGGGTTGAAAAAGCCCAAAGATGAGTGAAGCAGGTCAGCATGTTGGGAACATGGGCTTGAAAACAGGCTCAGAGTTTTCCAAATTCCTGCTTGTACATATTATTGCATGAGGCAAAACATATCAGGAGGGCAGATTTGCACTGAACATTTTCATTGCTTCCAAGTTACAAGTAAAACCACTGGCCATCATCCCACTGGCACACAGCAGCCACGATTCACATTTCAGTCTCTCCTGCAGGCCCAGCCAGCAGCAAGTCAATACCCTGTGCCCCTGGAAAGACCCACACAAGAGAGTACTGGCAGCCCCATTCCACTGCATCCAAGGCAAGGGTGAGAATTGTAGATAGAAGATCCTTAAGAAGATCCTTTCAATGAAGCACTTGAGACAAGGAGTTAAAATGCCCAGAAAAAATAAGAATTATACTCTACTAAATTTGAGGAACATTCACAAAAAGAGCATCACTATTTATCTCCTATTGCATATCACAAGGCACACCAACGCATACATTTCTTTTTCAGTGGGAAGATTGTTCAGCATCTCTATGACCCGAGTGAATCTTAAGGAGGCAAAGCAAGAGCCTTCCCTCTCCTTTCCCTGCTCTCGCAGAGGAGACGCAATCCTGAAGTTGAATTCCAGCCGGCTTCCCTGTCCCCAATGCAACCAACTCACCAGAGGAACTCATCAGCTCCCGAACGCAACAAGCGAACAGGCAAATCTCTTTAGCTGCGTCTGCTGCATCCCGCTTTGATCTGTTTGCAACTTCAAAACCAGACAAATAAATGAAAACATAAGTCCCATACCATTGTGACCACTGTTTCTGGGAGGAATGAGAGAGCTTTTGGCACAGTAGGGTAGCAGACAAATGCCCTGAGCTAATGCACTTAGTGATGAGAAGGTAAAAAATGGTCAGAAGAGATGTGTGGGACCTGGGCCACCTTACAGAGGTGGCAGAGGGAGTTTCCCTGAGCCTCTGGCACAGGGACATCTGTGCACTGTGTGTACAGAGAGGCAGATACAGTTTGTAAGGACTGGCAGGGGGATATAGCTGTGAAAGCTTGTGCCAGCTTGCCACAGATCTGAACATTAACACAGCATTTCCCAGGTGCTCACTGGAAATTTAAATTCTTTACGTTTTAAAATTTTAGCCTTGCACAACCAGCTGTTACCTTTTCAATGGATCTGTGCATACACAGGAAGAGAAAGCAGCTCCTGCGTTCCCTTTCCCTTGCAGGAGGTGCCAGAACCTTTGACCAGCGAGGGGGTCGAAGGCTGTAGCTCATGCTCTGAACCAAAGACCCAGCTCCTTCCCCCTGCACGCAAGGGCCGCATCCTGCCCTGAGGAAAGAGGCCTCTTTGAACTGCTTTGATTCAAGAGCAGTGCCACATGGAGGGATACACATGAAACACCAACCTCTCCTTTGGTCCGGGAAACATAAACCACATCTCCCCTGGCCCCTGTGCATCTCATACCTGAGGCTGAGTCCCAGGGCTCCAGGTGAAGCAACTGTTTTGCTGCAGCCCTGAAGCCCCAGGACCCCTCCTGTGCCATGGGCGATGCTGTCCCCTCCCTGCCGCTGGCAGCAGCGAGAGGTGACGTTCTGCAGAGCAGCTTGCCATTCTCCAGTTTCCCTTAGTGACCAAGCTACATATGTTCAGAAAACTGAATTTATGTCGGCGGCTCGTTGTTCCCAGCCAGAAGATTCAGTCTGATTTGTATATAGCTCTGCATAAATTCCTCGTTAACCTTTACAACCATCTGGAGCAAGAGTTGCTCCTCATATCACAGCGGACCGCAGCAACGGCAACAAGCGTAACCGAAACCGCCGGGCTTTACGAGGCTGCGCCAGGCACCTCGCCTAGAGCTGGAGGAGGAGGGCGAAGGGAAAAACCACCTCTGTAGGGTCCCCGGCTGGCACCCACCCCTGCGGTCACCCCACCCAGCCCAGTCCGGAGGGATGCACAGCCCCGAGCGAAACCCACGGCAGTGCCTTCCCCAGAGGCAAGGGGCTGTTATTGTTCATCTCCTTCCGTAGCACAAACCGTCTACCTTCTGTCGCTCTGTTTAAGAACAGGCAGCCGCTTAATGCGAGGCTGCCGAGCCTCCAACGGCAGCCACGTGCTTAATGCTTCAATTTCCACATTTTATTTTATATGTAATTTAAAGCCCATGGTGCCTTAATTGTAAAATAGGCCTTATTAAAATAATAGCTCGAGAAGCAGTGGGGTACCCTGCGCGGCAGAATGAAGCTTACTATCTTAACTGCTGTTTACAAGGATTTAAAAGGGAGATACAACCAAAATAGAGCTGTAGAGATGTTTCCAATGTGAGTGATGGACCAAAGACCACGGCATAATTAAGACTCTTTCTTTTCCTTCCCCTCACCCCACCATGTTATTGCTCGCTCTCTTTAGATATCCAGAGTGCACCCTTTGCCGCATTTATGATTGATGATGCAGCACGGATACTTCGGTACTGGTAAGCAGCATGCGGTTTTGATTAATGATGTCAGTGACACTCCCAGAAGACCAATGGCAAATAATATTGTTATCAGAAAACAACATGCCTAGGAAAACAGCAGGGTCCTACGAGTCTGGAGAAGTCTTTCTTGTCTAAAATCACGCTTCTGCTGCCAAACCCCTGCTTTCTGGAGACAACCCCTGGGAGATGAAGGGCATGATCACAAAACCGAACATCTTGCTCCATGCAAGGGACAGCCATAGTCCCAGTGTATGTTAGGGCTCCCTCAGGGCTGCTTTGATTTATGTTGTGCCTCAGGTCTCCCAGGTAATGAACGAGCAGGCTGTGACCATCCACTTTGTCACACCTGATCTTCCTGGAGGGTGGAAGCTGGGAGTAGGCTGGCACAGCATCCTCAGGCAGGGGGGTTTGCTCTACCCTGGGTACCGCCAACCAGCCTTGCCTGAACAGCACACTATGCTGTTGGGGGAGCAGAGGGGCGATAGGGTCACTTGCAATATCACGGTCATCAGCACATAAACTGCCCATTGAGTTTCAATTTGTCCTCAGCTTCGTGTGCTCCAGACACACTGAGGTTTGGGAAGGTTTTTCTTTTTTTCCCCCTCTGCTGTGTTGTACCCACATCCTCTCAAGTCTGCAAGGCTTTGGCAGGGTTTCATTGCCCGCTTAAAGGGCATGTGCATTCTTCCCATCAGACTTCAGCCGGACGTTTCTACTCTCCTAGACTGAAGGATGAAACAGGAGGTGCAGTGCCCCGGGGTTTGCATGCTATGGCTTCTGAAGCCTGTCTTGCTGCCAGCACGAGCAGTCAGTGCTCACACTGTAGAGCTGGGTGACTGCGCTTCTCCTGCGTTCACAGCAGCCCTACTGACAGTTCTCCTGATGGTGAAAAGCCCTTAAAAACAAACCAAAACCAAACAAAAACCAGCTGTGTCTCTGTGAACGTACTTCAGCAACATCAGCAGATTGACCCTATGGAGGAGGTGCTGCTGCCTGGGCTTGAAGGCCCTCTTACCTCCTGGCTTTTTGGGCATCTTCACCACTACGGACCTCCCTATTCTGCCAATGAAGTGCAGGTCCACCCACTAATGGGACCAGGCTGCCCGTGATCCATGCCATAAGCACATCTGCATGCTGTCCTCACTGGAGCCACAGTGAGCAGGGAACCCGCTTGTCGCCTGCCCTTCCACTAGCCCTGCAGCACCCTGACACCTATTGCAAGGGAGCACGGACACTTCTTACACTGGGGTTGCTGGCAGGCAACATCCCAAAGAGCACAAACCATGCTGGGCTGGTATCACTGCTCTGAACACGCACCATCACCAACACAGTCCAGGACTCCGTGCTTTCAAAGTCCTGAAGAAGATGGCAGGGGATCCTGTACAGCCTGGGCTGCTCGTGGGGAGCTGCACACCCCAGGAAAAATAAGAGCAAGGCCAGACCCCACCCTGCCCCCAAGAAAAGCCCCATCTGGGGCACCACGTGCTGCCAGAAGCTGTAACCAGGCACAAGCTGCCCGATTACAGCCACTTGCTATGTGGCAGCACAGGGGTCAGAGGAAGGGGTGCATGTGCCAAAGGTCTCAGTGCAGATCTAGGGATGGAGGTGACGGAGAGAAGCATACATAGCAGCATGGCATCCGCATGTCAGGCTGTGATTTTGGGTGCTGGGAGAGCACATGTGGCTCCACAGCCCCCCACCTCCACCTGCATGCTGCCCACAAAACCCATTCCCCAAGGGCCACTTCCAAGTTTCCAAACCCATCAGCAGATTCACACAGCTGCTATTTAAAAATAAAATAAAATAAAAATAATAAAAAAACCCCACAGGAGAAATAGTTCCCTTTTTTCATCCTCTAACAGTAACATTTCCCCTCCCAGCATTCACACTGGCCGGAGGCCCATGGCTGGATTATTTAGTCTGACTCCTGAAGCAGGAACAGATTTACAATTCAAATTCTCATGAAACAGCAGGGCTAGAAACTTCATCAAACTTTATATTATTGGAAAGAAGAGATTCCCAGAAAGGATCCAAGCTAACTGCCTTTAAAGCTGTGATGTCTTTACTGTATAAAAAAAAAAATGTGTTTAAAATGCAGTAGTGCTTTTCTTCATCTTTTGCACCCTGACAGAGAGCTAAGACCCCACATCTTTTAAGGAAGGATTTTAAAAACTGTCTGAATATTTTTTTAAATAAAAAAAAAGAAAAAGAGTTTTTAAAATTAAAATATTTTTAAAGGGTGTGCTTCAATCTAGCATAGCGTGTGTGTGCAGTACATGCTCAAAAAGAGGAGCAAAGCCTCATCCTTTGCCAGGGGGTTACAGATCAGACATGCTGGGGTCTCTAATGCAGGCTACTAAGGAGGTAGCCCAGACCCCCACCATTTCCAACCAGTAGCCACCTACAGAAAGGAGGCTCTGAAGGGCCTGGAGGCACAGCTCTGGGGTAGAGTGGACATTTATTGCTGATAAATCACTTTCCCCCCACCTATGCACTCTGGAGGCTGGTATAAAACCCTTACTGCACTCGCCCCTTGAAAGAGCCTGGCAGCCAGCTTCAGTGACCAAGTGGTCAGGGTCGACTGACAAGTTTAACATCAGAAGTCAACAAATGCATACCTACATGATGTTTACTGTATGTTTATTTATATCCTTATACATTGATATATAACACATCTCCAGGCAAGGGTCTTGGTAAAATTTTGAGAAAATCAATTTTTTCTTAGGATATAACATGTCATTAATAGAAAGTGAAACATTTTCCAAATATATTTGACCTTATTAAAAAATTCTATTTTAGTGAATGTTTCAGATCTTTTTATTAACATTTTTATCATGCTTATATCCCAATTCACTAATGAACACTGAATTTGATTCGGCTATTCTTAAAGGGGAAAATATGGGAAAAATATAACTGAAATAGTAAATGAGTCCATTCTGAACTCTGCAAATTGAGAGCAGATTCTCATTTTTAACTTCTTCCATAAAATGGCTGTTTTGGGGGAAGAGAGGATAAGAATGATTTTTCTTTGACCTGTTCTGGCCAAGTTTTACTGTAAAACAATATAGCATCACTATAACATACCTAGGATCCAAAATAAACGTGTCTGTCTTGCAATATCTCTGCAGGAATTATCAGTAATACTATACGTTCCAGTTTCAGATGGTTCTAATTAATCATTTAGTATCTTACATGTCTGCCTATTAAGCTAGAGATGATCACTTGGACTCTGAAATCTCTCCTTTGTAAAATCATCTTGAGTAATATTAAATCATGTTGCTGGGGCCCTGGAAGTTCTGGGTTTCATCAACATTTGCCCTCATTTTTCACATGGCAAAGTTAAGGAAATATCTGGTAACATTTTAATTCCACGTTATTCAATGTGGCTTGTATAGGTGTGGTGCAATCGAGTCCTACACAGGAAAGGCTGATTTGAAGTCCTGGCAGAGCGATTAGCTGATTCCCAAAAGATATGGATATAAATTTCTCCTAGGCACATCTGCCCTGTCTGCTTTTAATTTTGAAACACCAGCTTTTATTTAGAAACTGTACTATAAGCTCTCCCTTTTGTGAACAAGAATGACATAATTTGCTGAGCAAAGACCCAGAGCCTAGTTTTTTTGTCTTAAGAAACCAATGAGTAGTAACCAACAGACAAATGTTCCTTCTCTAATTCTTTTCTGCCTTTGCAGGTTATTGCACCGTGTTGGGTCACGTCTTGATGGAGAGGCTGGGCTGCGCAGCCCTCCCCTCCTTTCCAGAGCTGCAGAGATCACCTCCTCTCACATTCTTGATCGGCTTCCCTGTGGCAACAGCAGCAGCGGATCACATGAAAAAGTAATATTAGGAAAGTATTTAATGTATTTATAGCTGTCTTTTAATGACATTTACCAGCTGGAAAGGAGGAGGCCTGCCAGCACCAAGTGATCAATCAGCATTGAGGAACTCCAGCAAGTGCTCTCGAGACCACCAGCAAGCCTTCCTCCAGCCCTGGCTGCATCTTCTCCCCTTCGGCTGCAGATCCTTGGGGCAAATCAGGCTGACAGAGTGTGTTTGCCTGGCCCTTATCACAGTGGGACTTTGAATTTAGCCCAGGGCTGAGGCCGCTGCAGTGTACAAATAAATAACGCTAATTCTTAGATCACGGTTTAGAAATTTCTGTTCTGCATCAGCCAGGCAATCTGTGAGCATGGGACTCATTATGAACACTCCATATAATAAATTTAGTGTGCCAGTCAGTTTTTCCACAGGACAAGAAGAGAGACCACTGAAGCCTGTGCTTGGCCACTGTTTGCAGAAGACCTTCAGATCTCTCCTTATGACAAAATGCCACCAGACAGAAGTTCTGGGTGTTGCAAGAGGAGTTACCTGCACTTGGAAAATTGCAAAGATCAACCCATATGGAAAAGATCATGATTGAAAGGTCCAAGTAAAGCAATTTTCTGCTTCCCAAAAGATGTGGATATAAATAGAACGGTGCCTGAAAATGAGCAGGCAGAAATGAAACACAAACGCAAACAGAGAGCAAGTCTTCTAAAGCAAATAAAGATTTTACTGTATTTGTCCCCAAACGGAGTATACCAGATCCATCAGGCAATGCAAATTCTTTCTCTACCCTGCTGTCCCAGCTTCCATGACATGCAAGTGCAGCTGGACACAATCACTCTGTGAGTGAGGTTGAGCCATTATTCTGCCTAAGTTCAGGTTGACCTAAAGAGTAATAATTGAGCAGAAGTACCTGTTCCCGTGACCACATTTTCCCTGGGAAGCTGTGCCCCACCACTGCAATCCCGAGCATCCATGTATGCTGCTGAAGAGAGTCCCTCAGGAGACATTCCAAAGTTGCTCTCTGAGCATCTTGCCAACCTTTTGTTTTATCATCAAGGGGTCTTCAGCCATCTTATCTGTTACTCGAATTGCTCTGACAAGCTGTGGAAATACACATCATTTAATGTGTAAACCTATAAAATAATCATTTGCTGCCTGTGCACTTGATGGTCAGAATCTGCTGAAACTTCGTATGGGGAAAAAGCTCCACCGGGCTTGAAGGAATGACTTTTTTATTTCCTCCTTTTTCTCTGAAAGGGAATTTTATAGCTACTGTAGGAGTTCATGTCTCTTGGACTTCAAGTGTCTATCGCTATTTTCTATCCCACTCCCTCCTTGTACAGATTGTATCTAAAACATTTTGGGTCTTGTTTGTACTTGTTATGATTTGAAGTTTTGAGTTAAATTTCTTTCTTTTGATATCTGAGGTGAAATTCAAATATGGAATAAAGGGTTGCAAATGGTCACCATTTACAAGACAGGTAATGACAGCAAGAAGGCAGAAGGCTGAAGATTGTTCCACCATCTCTCTGCACTAATATTATTTAAGCAATAAAACTTAAAAAGCCCATCTTATAATTGCATAATCTTCAATGGAGACAACAGCAGGCCAACAGGAATCTGTAACTCCAAAAGCTGCAGGATGAAACACCTGAGAAATAAGTCCCCTGCAAAAGAAATCCCAGAAAAATACCTGTAGATATTTGAAGTGGTTGAAAGCTACTAAAAAAACTTTTTGGTTTTTTCTTAATCTGATCAAAATCCACTTCAATTCCTATTCTGGAAGTAGATGTACATATCCTTAGGAAAGGCGCTGTACTGTGATTTTCTTCCAAGAAACTGGCAGTGCAATATAGCTGCTGCCTTCTCAGAAAGCTTTACCTGTAGACAATTTACTAACAGATTTTCAGGGCCCTCGTTGCAGAATACTTGGACAATGCTTGTAGCTAAAATGAAGCTAAAGTATCTTTTCCTAGATGGTGGCATTAAAAAGTCGAATAGTAGTTTTACAACAAGGTTGTAAGTTTTGTGCAAAGGGAGTTGCAGAAACAAAACTGCAAGAAGATTGAGTGCAAAGCTTAATGCTGGAATGCAATCCTGCCGTGTGGAGGGAGGAGACCTGCGGCAGAACACACGGTATTGTAGCAAATACCACTTCAGCTTTAGAATTGAGCACACATCACAGAGAAGAAAAGAGGCTCCCAGGCAGAGTGAATGTCATCACAGGTTTGGGGGTATGGTGTTTTCCTTCTTCTTTGGTTCAGACTAAAACCTTCAGAAACACTGATGCACTTCCACCACTGGTGCTCTGCTGTTTGTATTCAAACTTCTGTAAGGCAATGTGTAATTGGAGCGGTTAACTAACAAACTACTTCAGGAGTCCTAGAGAAATAGCAAGATGAATTTCTCTGAACTGCTAAAGCAACTCTAGAGGAAGCCTAAGTGATGAATATGTAAAGAAGATGATATAGGTAATGAGAGCATCCATAATAGCATTATGCAAGGACTGTCATTTTCCTTGTGTTTGTATTGTGCCTACAATCAGGGGACCTGACCCAGCTGACTTCCTCTAGAAACTACTGCAATCCAAACAACAAATAAAAATAATAGGATTAAATCTGAATACATGATATAAGCCATCATGCCGCAGGGCATATCCAGCCCACCAGCTGCCTGAGGGGAACATAGGGAGGGAGAAATTTTCCCCATAGGCAGGTCATCTCATGGCCGCTGTCCCTGAGGTTTCTTGGATCCTTCTCTGAAATGTCTTGTCTTGTACTCTTCACTGTGAGAGACAGGATACTGAACCAGACGGACAAGCAATCTGATCCACCATGGCTATTCCTATGATCCCATAGAGATCTTATGAATAATTCAGATTTGCTGCACAAAATCCCCCACACTTCATGCAAGTTAACTGGTGTTTCCAAGAGAAAAGATCATATAACCTCTTTATAACTGTGTCATCATCACCATTTATGTATCTTTGACAGTTTATGGGTGCCTCCCTGCACAGGCTGTTAAAATGAGGTTTGACTAAAATTACAACTTATCTTTAATAGGTTTAGATGTCACAGAGGGCCCAGTCATAGGAAGCTTTATCCAGACTCTTTGGTGGATCAGAAATAAAAAGAGAACCCTGGCTTTTAGTGAACTTGCATGAAATGTTAATTATTTCAGTCTCATTCCTACTTAGATGATGTCCTTATCCTTGCAAAACACACGCTTAGGACTACACCAGGCTGCA